>NC_039494.1:7029958-7196123 GCF_003590095.1 Trichoplusia ni
TCCTAACTTTTGAATGATTTGATAAATTGAAAAATACTTATTCAATATTTTAGGGAAACCTATCTGTCAGACTATAAAATATTTTTTTAATCAAAATACCTTATTGACCAACGAGTAATATCCAATCATTTCCGCATTGAGGATAATAAACACAAAAATAACAATACACCTAATTTAAAACAATAAAGCACAGAGAGAAACTAGTCCAACCAGTTTGACTAGTTGCGGAATAGCCTTGAAACTGTCCACAACGTTATGCGGAAATAAAAATATCACATTTTCGAGTACATTTAGTGATATTAAAATTCTATGGTTTTTGAATTAGCATAATTTACGAGTAGTTTAAACAAGTAGAAGACGATCAATGTTTAACTAAGTAATGTAAATAAGTTTTGTTTGAGGACCTATTGTGAAACTAGTAAAGTTCCGGTATCATCATAATGATTTTTTTTATCTTAAATTCTGTTTAGACCTAATATGTGTTTTTAGATTTCAAGTAAAATGTGAGTTTCTATATTCTACAATATCTTCCGAATGCCTGAACCGATTTTGGTGCATTTTGAATTTAAGAGAAAATCCCATTTTAACTTTGTTTAAAAGCAATTATAGAAACAAATTACACTATTATCTAAAATTTACATTAATTTTATTGTTAAAACACAGAAAAATTAAGCTGTTCTAGTCAAAATTAAATTTCATTTTAGATAAACAGGGAAAACACAAGTAAAACCACGTGGAAAACCTATAGAAGGAAGTTAGACACACATGAATACAAATTAATACACGATTTTGCCACTTGAAGTCACGTGCAGTCAATTTACACACTTCAAGTCGCACAAATATCACTTAAACAGTCAATAATAATGATTTTCAGAAAAACAGTCTATTTCTGACCATTCAAAAATGAACTCTATCACTAAATCAATAAGGTCGATTTTTATTTTTAATAAATGTTCTGTCAGGTGTCAACTTAAAAAAGATACGTAAAAATCGACTCTATGCTGTCGAGTTAAGGTTGAAAATTGTAATTAGTTAACGTTTTTGTCTATTTTACTTTTATCCTAAGTTTTTGACCTTAGCTTTTATAAGTGGGTCTAAGTGTACTTCACAATTCGCGAATTTATTTTAAAGATTCGTAAAAACGTTTTACAAAAATGAACCTTATGTTTCATGTCCATAGAGTGGCTTTTTACATGCCTCTTTTTTGTTTTGTATTTTAAGTTTATTTGCAAGTCTTAATTAATAGAATTTTTGTATGTAATTTAGTATTGTTAAGTTACAAATAGTTTTTGTGTTTTTGTGCTTATCAAAAGCCCGAATTTTTATACAAAGAGTATAGGAACTACCAAAAAGCTCATTTTTTGTGATAATTTAAAATTTTCGTCATCAGCATGCAAGAATTCATTAAAATCTGTTAACTTGTTTTTGTGTAAAGAGATCTCAAACATACAAACCACACAAACAAGAATAGCGTCATATTTTGATAATATTTACTAATTCTCTACACGTGTATGATTAATCAGGGGCCCAGTTACCTAGG
This sequence comes from Trichoplusia ni, assembly GCF_003590095.1. Lineage (NCBI taxonomy): Eukaryota > Metazoa > Arthropoda > Insecta > Lepidoptera > Noctuidae > Trichoplusia > Trichoplusia ni. Next base: position 7,031,499 of record NC_039494.1, read on the forward strand.
CAACACGATTCCCCTTAGTTAGACTGGTTGTCAGACTTTCTAGCTTCTGACTACCTGTAACGACTGTCAAAGATCTATGAATAACAGCCGGGACCCACAATTTAACGTACCTTCCGAAACACGGAGGAACTCGTGATGATATTGATGGTCACCCATCTACGGACCAACCACATCAAGTGTAGCTTAACCTGTGATCAACTCACTTATAGCTTAGCCACGAGCTCCTCATCATTTTTGATGATGACCCTTTCAAAAACATCCCATTTTACCCTTCATCTACGTAACCCTAAGTAAAACGTGATGGTAGTAAACAGTCGTAATTCTATTTGAAAGGCTGTCATGAGAATAGTGATTATGTAATGTTAGCAAATATTAGTTATCGCAAGTCAGTTTAATTTCCTTCCACGTTATATTTACTTAACTATTGACGTAGTTTAACTCGAAAACTGGTCACTGGTCAGTGGTCAATAACACAGGCTTGTTATATTTGTTTAATATTAAAAACTGAAGTGCGAGTTGGATTCGCGAGACCGAGGGTTCAGACCAGGTTTTTAGTTAATAAAATTCGTTGGGTGACAAACAAAGTTGGTAATAAATGATGCATCATACTCAAAAGTTACTTAAAATGTGTCCCACCAATAAGTTTATGGTGTAACAATCTTATTATTGGTCTTTATTATAAGTATTTGTCATCATCTTCATCTATCATGGTCTATTAAACACAGCTTGATGACGGATTCACAGAATGAAGGTAAGACAGTGAATCCTGAATGGTAGGGTTTCAGTATTTACTAATGAGGCCATAGCGCCCATAGCCTAGTGGTACGACCGTTGCACTGCCACGTTAAACGTTCCAGGATCAAATCCAAGCACTCCCCTATGTCTTTTTGCAAGTATATATTACCAAGTAATTATCTATACTCTATGCTAATATATAAAGCTGAAGAGTTTGTTTGTTTGTTTGAACGCGCTAATCTCAGGAACTGCTGCTCCAAATTGAAAAATTATTTTTGTGTTGAATAGACTATTCATCGATGAAGGCTTTAGGCTATAAACCATCACGCTGCGACTAATACGAGCGAAAATAGAAAGGAAAATGTGAAAAAAATAGGGCAGGTGCACCTAAATCATAACTTATATCTTCTACCCACGGGGACGAAGTCGCGGGCAACAACTAGTTGCTTTATAAAAAACGGTAAAGCAAAATATCGTTATTGAATAAAACGCCTACCAAACGACTGCTACAATCATCTTAATATTACTCGAAAATCGCCATATTGGCGTCCATAGCAAAGTACTAATCGCCCTTGAAACTGATACTACAAATACCGTCTATTTACATTGTAATGACGTTATAACGATGAAATATAGTTTATAGAATAACTTACCTTTTGTAAAAAATCGTTAGGAATACTCTGTCAGTGATTTGAGAATCTTATCTCATTACACGGATAGGCGAGTGGTTGAGGTCACCACGCTAAACTGTGAGCGACGTGTCGCGGGTTCGATCCCCGCGTAGAACAAAGTTTGGATGTTTTTGTGTATGTTAATTGAATGTTTGTGAATCCCCGACACAAGGATTAAATTCCTTAATGCGCGATTCTTTTTTTTTTAAATAACAAACAAACAGTTTAAGACGAGAGATTATATGCAAGTTATATATATTATAATATTACATCGAATTAGAATGGAAAACAATAGAAAACTTCAAATGTATGTGAATGACATTCCTCTTCGACAAGTGACGTGACTGTGACTTGTCAGTTCAATACATTTGAGGGATTTGTCAGCGTTAGCAAGATTTATAACATTCACCCTCACACCTTCATAATTCATTTATCCCTTGGCATGAACCATCAAACCGTTTTATCAAACCCAGTTTGAGACAAACCGGTTTGATCGTCCGTCGTATCAGTGCCTCGTGTAAACATTTTTACATACTTGCTTGGCTCCTGACTAACAATCTATTACGTCACAACACGTGATATTACGATGGTCTTATTTATAACTTTGATTCAGATTCATTTATGACAAATAGGATTTCTAAAATACTTAGAATTTTTTTTTGATCATCAAATATTTTTCCTATTTTCGGGATTGAACCTGCAGTACGTCGCGCACTGCCAGTCAGTCAACTTGCTAGGTATCAGGGTTCTTGAGTCATATTCTGGTGAAAGATAGCCTGACATTGGAAACTTGGAAATAATTATGGTTCTCTTTCTACCTAGTCAAATATTTAGATATATAATGCAGGCGTTATTTTCAAGAGATAAAATTTCTTTTTGATAATTCTCGTGTTATCAGATCACTTGTTTACCTATTCCAACTAAAAGTTAAACTTACCTTAAGTTTCGCCAACTTTTACATCAAAATTCAAAATCTAGTTCCAGAATAAAAACAATGGTCACCCATCCAAAACCCAACCTCAATTACGGTTGCTTAACCTTAACTTTCTCTTAACAACGAGCTCTTTTGAGCCCTCCGTAAATAATATACATAAAACGAAAGTATCTCGTTTCTGGAGCAAATTGTCGGTCTGATAACTTTGCGGGCTTTAACCGACCAACAAAAAAGGTGAGTGAATACTTTTTATGTGTTAAGTAATAGTTTTTGAGGTGAAAGTGTAGTGTTACATGTTTTTCGTAATATTATGGTTACGGACACTGATCTCATTATGACGCTGTTTTTACCCGACTGCGGCAGAAATAAGGGTTATGTTATTCAAGATAATGAATGGACGGATTCTGACTAAGGTATCATTAAATTCGTTAGAATTGTGATAATATAAGCTAAAACTGCACAAGTAGATGAATCACAGCTTGACGCGGTCAGACTGTAGATGGATGACCATCTTTGTCATAACGAGTTCCTCCGTGTTTCGGAAGGCACGATAAATTGTTGGTCCCGGCTGTTATTCCTACATCTTTGACAGTCCTTACAGGTAGTCAGAAGCTTGAAAGTCTGACAACCAGTTTAACTAAGGGGTATCGTGTTGCCCAGGTAACTGGGTTGAAGAGGTCAGATAGGCAGTCGCTCCTTGTAAAACACTGGTAGTTAGCTGAAAGCCGACCCCAACATAGTTGGGAAAAGGCTAGGCCGATAATGATAAAATGTGTACTATATTCAAACATGTTTATTACTAGTTTTTATTAAAGATATATTTAAATTGTATTGAGTTTCTAAATTGACAGTAACAAAACGATTTCTGTGTCAATATTGAAATATATTAATATATGATAAATTAAATTAATTCACCTAAAAGCGAACTAATATATCACTAACCACAGTTATTTAAATAAATCTTTAATCTTAAAACGAATCAATTCTATTGATTAATTATATTAACAGTTAAAACTGTCAACCAACTAGAAATAAAAGGATTCTGTCAAGAACCGTATTTTTTATAATATACTGGTTGACTTTCCAACATGGTTAATATTATCTTCTCGTAAATATAGCTTACTAGTTCTTGCCCGCGGGCCCGCCCGCAATCATCTTGAACATATGCTAAGGATAAAAACTATCCTACCTGTAGATCCAGGTATACATCCATAAACTATCTGTGTACCAAGTTTCGTCTAAATTCGTTCAGTGGTTTTTGCGTGAAAGAGTAACAAACATCCATACATACAAACTTCCGCGTTTATAATATTAGTAGGATGAGACCCACTGATAATGAATCTTTCTATTATTCAATCTTAATATTAAATCCTCAGATTAATTCCTATTAGGTAATGAAAATATATACTAATATATAAAGCTGAAGAGTTTATTTGTTTGTTTGAACGCGCTAATTTCAGGAACTACTGGTCCAAATTGAAAAAATCTTATTGTGTTCAATAGACTATTAATCAAGGAAGGTTTTAGGCTATATAATATCACGCTGCAACTAATAGGAGCGAAGATACAATACAAAATGTGGAAAAAACGGGGAAAAATATTAATCTTCGAGGGCTTCCGTTCAAAATTCTTAACTTATATCTTCTAACCACGCGGACGAAGTCGAGGGAAACAGCTAGTGTCTTTATATGTGGCTCTGCAGTTTTTATTTAAAACCAGTTGCATGTTTTTGTTATTAAAAAAAAATATTTTGAAATCTAATATTTTTTGAAAACCTACGGATTTACCTACGGATTATCTAAATATTTTTACTCAAATATCAAATTGTATTTTCTTTGAAACTTAAACACCGATCAAATGAGAGGCAAACCGCGGGTTATAGCTAGTTAAATAAATGAAACGTCAAAACAATTATGAGTCAATAGTTCTGTGAGGCCCTAGTGGTTAGGCTTTATAAGGTGCCTATTAATGCCTATTTCGTCATACGTCATTCAATGGTCATCATTTCGTAATACGGCTTTAATAATTAGATATACATACATAGGTATATAATAGTATTTTAATGAGATTTAAGTTGACGTAGCGTAATGATATTTAGGGTTCCGTAAATTGAGGGTAAAACGGGACCCTATTACTAATATTCCTCTGTTTGTCTTTCAGGCTGTATTTAATAAACCCTGAATGTTTAAATTTTTAAAGATTTCTGTTGCCGCTGTAACAGGGTTAAGCAACGCTTGGTACGGTCAAAAATGAAACAGGTTCTTTAGCCTACCTAGCCTTAACTACAACTGCACAAGTTGATCGATCACAGGTTAAGCTACACTTGAGCTGGTCGGTCCGTGGATGGGTGGCCATCTATGACATAAGGAGTTCCTCCGTGTTTCGGAAGGCACGTTAAATTGTGGGTCCCAGCTGTTATTCCTACATCTTTGACAGTCGTTACAGGTAGTCAGTCTAGAAAGTCTGACAACCAGTCTAACTAAGCGGTATCGTGTTGCCCAGGCAAGAATAGGCAGTCGCTCCTTGTAAAACACTGGTACTTAGCTGCATCCGGTTAGACTGGAAGCTGACCCCAACATAGTTGGGAAAACTCTAGGCCGATGAGATGTTTTTCGTTAACTAATTTATACGGAGTTCGTTTTTGCATCAATTTAGTATTCACAGTTTCCAAGATTAGCGCGTTCAGACAATCGTTTCTTGTTGTCATAATAAGTGCCTATAATTCTATTTCTGACAATCCGAGGTCATAGATACCATAATGTCCAATAATAAATTCTGATCATTTATTTGGAATAATTTAACATGTTGGTTAAGATAAATACAGGTTTTTGAACAAACCTTTATTTAAATTAAATAATGTTTGCTTAGCAACATGATTTTCATAGAATCTTTAAGTTAAAATCCTTATCACATATTTACATCTTTATATATTCAAAGCTGATTTTGCTGATTTATAGATTGCTAATTTTGTATCAAAGTAATTTATGAAAATGAAGCAAACATTCAAAAAACGGGAAGAGTTTGCCAGTAATGTCTAGGTTTTTTTATAACTAGCTGTTGCGCGCGACTTCGTGTGCGTGATTCTGAATATAAGTTATTAATCTATATTTGGCCCAATTTTGCCATCAACGTGGCAATGCAGCCAGCCTCCTGGGCGTTTCCTGACTTTGGCTGGGATGAAGATGTATTTTTTGGCGCTTTGTAAATAATGTATATTTTTCTTTTTATATTGATATTAACGTAATATTTACGTTTTAAAAAATGTAAATATTAGTTTAGTTTAATTTATTGTGAAAATAGATAACAATTATATGTAGATAATTAAAATTTGTTCACTATTAAAAATGTCCAGTTATTAATAAAATTTTAATATCGAATTACTAGTTCTAGAATCATAGCGTGATGATAACCTATAGTCATCCTCAATTAATACCCTATATCTAACATAAAGATTTTTCAAACTAACAACTCTTTAACTTTATATTAAGACTATAGATTTAAATGAATTTTCTTATAAATGATCGATTATTTTCCGGTTACAAAGATAGTTTAATCTCATAGTTTGTATGTTTATCTGTATTCGTCCAACACTTGACATAAGTACGTACATACGGATATACCAACACGTAACTTATTTCCTAATTCAAAGCGATTTTCTGAGGCCATGCGGAAATCGTTGAACTTGTTTAATTTTGTCCGTATGTGTGGGTCGCGATTTATACTAAATATTGGTTGAAAGAATGGAACTGGGGAATTTAATTACAAGTCAGACTAGCGACACTAAAAAAGGAACTCTCAGTAATATATAGTGGTACAGAAAAGGGTCTCCCATCATATTTGTGGCCGTATCAAGGGTTGCTTAACCTTGATTTTCATTTGTTTGTTAATAATGACAACCAAAGTTTATCTTCCGTTAATTTTTTAACTGTTTACCTATCACTATTTTTGAGATACACCCTGATAAAAGACGGACAGGCAGACTGATAGGTATGCCTCAGTAATAGGGTTCCAATTTTACATTTAGCTTATAGAGGCCGCTTACGGACCGCTTATGGAAATAGCTTATTAATTATGTATTTATTTTAAGTTCAAATTAAACTTAATTAGAATATCAAATAAAAAGGTTTTCCGTGTACGGAAAATAACTTCGAACTTTAATCTATACTAATATTATAAACTAGTAAAGTTTGTGATGCTGTAGGTAATCTCAGAAACTACTGAATCGATTTTGAACAACTCTATTTGTAAGTATCATTCTTCTTATATTATTAACGCGAAAGGTTGTAATTATGTAGGAATGTTTGATACTCGTTCACGTGAAAACTACTGAACAGATATAGACGGAATTTGGTACACAGATAGTTTATAACTGGATTAACACATATTATAGTCATTTGGCTACTGGCAACAGCTAGAAGGCTATATTACTTATCAAAGTGGTCATAGGTCAGTTAGTTTTCGATGATAAAAACCTGTTTTTTTTACGTAGAAATGAATGAACGTTAAATTAATGGCCACTCAGGTCGGGGTTTTCCAATTCAAAGTCCAAAAATAAAAGACGCATCTTAATGGTTCATTGGTTCAATGAACGACATCGAACGCGCAAGGCTACAAGTTCAAAACCAGATTCGACCATTGCCATTTCTTCGAGCGAAATCGTTTTAATGTATGCGTCACGAAACTCCTCCAATAAGAAAGATATATTGTATATTTTTTTCGTTGTCCTTGCTTTCCCACTGCTGGGCAAACCATTCCTCTAAATACTAATTTATTTTTATTATGTTTGTAAATATTCATTATACCTTATAATTATTAATTATCATGAGAAAGACAAGTGGAAGAAGAGTGGGGGACGGCCTTTGCCCAGCTGTGGGACTTTCCAGGCTAGTAATAATATTTATGCCTGACTCAATTGAAATTTTCAATTCGTCATCTCGTATACATAAAAAACTCTCGTTTACGTAATTGAATTCCTCCGAAACAGCTTAACCGATTCTCATGAAATTTCGTTTTTCATTTTTTTATACTTATCTACTCGCAGGCCCTTTCATATTTGGGGAGTTATTAAAAATCATTAACCTTGCCGCCATTTTGAGCCGCCATCTTTGATCTCCATCGACTCCCGAATAATTAACCTTTGAAACATGAAAATTTCAGAATTATTTTTTACTGAGTTATGACGTAGTCAGACAGACACACAAAAAACACCCATTTTGCGTAAAGGTTTAAAAAATACGACAAAAAAATCAATTGTGTTTTAATTTGTCTTCTTATAAATGCAACTTTAGACTTGATTCCTTTTGATAATATTTCTTGCTTGTTTTAATAATATTTAAATTGAAATACTTCATTAATACAACGTTGTTTTGCATAATTTAGCTTACATTAATATAAAATCAGACTGGTTTACCTATCTATGAATTAATTAGAATATTGATCTGTCTATATTCTTGCCTAGATCTGGAAAACAATCTGCTTTTTAACGAACATGAGAAAAGAGATTTTATTCGATATATAGTCTGGGTTTCATCGCTATGTTTTCCAAAACCAATATCAGAGAAGTTAGAATATAACTAGCTGATCCAGCAAACGTTGTTTTGCCGAATATTTTTTTTCTAGTTGTATGTATTTTTAATGGCACATTATAAAAAAATGAAAACAAACAATTTCGTCAATAATATTTTTTTTTTTAGTGTGAGCAACCCTTATCACTTAGGCGTATGAAAATAGATGTTAGTCGATTCTCAGACCTACCCAATATGTATACAAAATTTCATAAAAATCGCTCGAGCCGTTTCGGAGGAGTACGGTAACTAACATCGTGACACGGGAATTTTATATATTAGAAGATATTTCCATCACAATATAATAGAAATTAAATGTAAAATATGTAGTTTTGCGTTTACAATATTAGTAGGATAACATCCGGGATCCACAATTTAAAACCGCTCCCAAAACACGGAGGAACTCGTTACATAGATGGTCACCCATCCACGAACCGACCGCGTCAAGCGCAGCTTAACTTGGCCGTTGTAACTTAGCCACGAACTCCTGTTGTGGTTCAACTAACAAAATAGGCTTGAAACCTATAATTAAAACATATAATTACTTCACTTGGTTAATCGGATTACCTTAATCGATTGTGCACTTAAAGGTGCAATCTTTACACTTATGAAACTTCATAGATTATCTGTATCAGGAAAAATGCAATTAATTATAGGAAATGCATTTGTCCTGAAGGCTTTATTTAATTGAACCAAAGAAGTTCAATAGGAAGCATTTAATATAATTATGTTGTACGCAAGATGTGACTAAATATGACAAATGATTGTCACATGATTGTGATGTTGTATCTCGAAAACGACTGGATCCTTTTTGATGAGTCTTGTGTAATTGTGATGTTAATGTTAGTTGATAAGTTGTTTTTTAGCTACTGATTTTGTTTTTTTTTTTAATAATTGGCCTTTTTCCCGTTTCCTTCATATTTGTCTAATTGTAAGCATTTTGAGCTCATTAATTAACTGCTATTACTAACTCATAATTAAGTCAATCTTTACTTGAAGGTTTAAAGATTATAGCTATCCAATATAAAGAGAGAGAAATATTTTATAGGCATGTGATGTCGCTAACATACCCTTGAAATTTCAATGGGATTTGAACCTACTAGCTGTAACCAGGACTACGTCAGCAATATTATGAACAGACATCCAATTTACAACTGTGTATAGATTTATCTATACTAATATTATAAAGAGGAAAGATTTGTTTGTTTGTTTAACACGAATAAGCTTCGAAACTACTGGTCCGATTTGAAAAATTCTTTCACTGTAGGCTATAATTTATTTTGATAAATATTAGGGTTCCGTAAGAAAATTGCAATAATGTAACCAAAGGTGTAAAATCGGAAACCTATTTCTGCGTACGCTGCTAATACTATTGACACGCGGGCGAAGTCGTGGGCAACTGCTAGTAGATTGATATTAACTAACCAACCAGTAACATATCGCATTTAAACGACAATTAAATCCATATTTTTATTCAAATCAATGTAACTGAGAACCTTTTAACCACAGACCTATCATTAACTCAATTCGTGGAAAACAATAATAGCCCAGTTTAGCAGAACACTATTAATTTATTATTCATAATGCAAATAAAGTGATTTTATATTCCCTGTACTACTTATACTTGAAGTTGTCAATGTGGGAGAGAGATAGCGCTCTATGCCGTGTAGTACTCTGTCCTGATCACACAACTGGAAGAGTCCTATTTTAAGACTAGCTTAAACGCCCGCTCTAAATCGAATATGATCAGACGAACATCACATAAAATCGGGGTAAAAACTATCCTATCTGGTTTTTTTTATAAACTATTTGTATACCAACTTTGATCTAAATCCGTTCAGTGGTTTTTGCGTAAAAGAGGAACAAACATCCATACATACAAACTTTTGCGTTTATAATATTAGTAGGTTTATAATAATAAGGGTTTCGTAGAAGGCGGTTTACTCCCATTGGTTGAATGAATCAGGTGATAATGACAATATAAATAATTATTTTAAATTTTCTGTTTGTCTTGTCTGAGTGCGTACTTATTATTTTCTTGTATGGCTAAATCATTTATCGATACATGAGTGCCTATCTACTTATGTCCTAAAAGATTTAGTAGTTTTGACTTCAATACTTAATATTAGGTTTAATTAATTAATTATTATTTAATTTAATGAAATCTGGTCAAGTGCGGATCAGGTTTTGTGTGAGAGGGGGTTCCGTACCATTGCCAATAAGGGTATCAGATGATATCTGTAGTATGTCCCCTTAAAAAATATTTTCATTTTTAGTATATGTTGTTAAAGCAGTATCCGAAATACTTCGGTGAATCAACTGTCTATCAAAGTTCATAAGAAAAATCTGGTCGTAAGACCTAGGAGTTTTCACCTTAAGATAAGTCTTAAACCCTAAAATCTTTGGCTATACTTTTCAAAATTTACATAATTATTGGGCAATATTTTAAAGACATGAGGTCTTAAAAATATAGCTAAAAGGAAAACGTATTTCGAAATACAAATTTAAAAAAAATATGCGTTTTATTAGAGTGATAAAACTTAATATTTTCACAGAATTACTTTACACAACATTAGTAGCCATTATTTTCTTTTTAAAGAATACTTTTTTACTAATAAATAAGTATAATTATTTATTGAAAAACTTTACAAGTTAAGTAAATAATGAAAACTTGAACTTTTGTTTAAATAATGTGCTATTCATGCTTTTTATGAGCAGCGCTTTTGAATGAATAATGTAATTATTATTGTATGCGACATAACGACATTACAATAAATAATAAAATTTATGTTTTTGCAACTTTGTGCACATAATAACATGCAAACATGTTTCTTATTAATGTCCATAACATAACATAACACAACTTAAAGTAGTACCTAAGGAATAGAAAAAAAAAACAAAAAACAGTTTTTTTTTCTCCACTATCCCACATGTGGGCAAAATTATCCCCAATTCGCATAAAGAATCCCTTCTTAGTTCATAAAATTTAAAAATAGAACACTCACCTCAAACAATAAAAAATAACCGCCACAAGAAAATTCACTTTAAAAAACGAACACCACTTTTAAAAAACGAACGGTTTAAATTTTAACGATATAATATTATTATAATTTATTTATAACAAGTCCATACGTGTTCACCGGACGATGTCTAAAGGCATACTGTTTGCTGAGTCGACATTTCACAATGACTGTACGTGAGATTTAGCTGCGCGTGCGCAAGCTACGCAGTGCACATTTGCGGTTGTGACGTCATACGGTGTTCGGTTGTTTTCGGCCGTTTCCGGCAAGAATCCTTTTGGGGCTCGATGTCGGTTAAGCTGTGTTTGCTGTGGACGTTCGTGGATGGGTGACCGGTTGAGGTAATCTCGTAATGATATACTTTTAATAATTAAGGAAAAAACATGGGTAAAACCACGAACATTGAGTTTGTTTTTTAGTAGTACACAAAATAGAATCTTTAAACTTTGATTATTTATTGACCTGCATTTCTTTTCTAATGAAATGTCCTTTTGACCTAAAGGTTCAACAATCGGTTTCGTCTGCAAATGGTTGCAGGTTCGACCCCGCCCTAAAAAAGTGACTTTAAGTAAGTAAATCCTTACCTTCCTTCCTTATTAAATACTGTTACAAACCAGAATAAAATAAACTTGAGGAAAACCAAAAGGCCTGCCCCTATTCAAGTTTATGGCCGTAACACACGTTGCTTAACCTCCATTTTTACTTTTACTAGCTGTTATTATAACGGCAACAGAAATACACCATCTGAAAACATTTCAACTACCATCACAGTTTTTGAGATACAGCCTGGTGATAGACGGACGAACAAACAGAAAGCAATAAACTGGGAACGTTTTAACCATGTTGTATAGAGACCCTAATAAAAAACAACAGCTTTTATTTGTGTCTTGTTCGAAATATTTATCCAAAAATGGCGCCCGGGCAAACTGGGCCCCGATTCTGCTATTTACCATGGCCGATGAATGAGTGGCAATTGCATTAAATTTGAAATTATTCCTATTCTATTAATCATTTTGTCAATACAATAATTGGAAGTTAATTGTATTGACCTTGAGTGTACCGTCCCGTACTGAATTTCCAATTATTGTGTAGAAAAATGCTTAAGAAATTACGAAAATTAACATTTTAAGCCAAATTTCATTCATTCATCGGCCGTTGTAAATAGCAGAATTGGGGCCCTGGGCATTGGCCGGCAAGATCCCAAAATACAACCTTTAATTTATTGAGCAAAACCTGATTCCTGCGTTTGGACATAAAATATCTCGACTTTGCTCGGCGCTGGGTTTTACAACTCAAAGTCCAAAAATACATCATAATGTATACCTGTGATTATACTAATATTATAAACGCGATCTTTGAGGCAAAAACCACTGAACGGATTTAGACGAAACTTGGTACACAGATAGTTTATTATCAGAATTAACACATAGGATACATTTTATTCCGATTTTATATCCCCGAGGGATCATCAAGCATTCGTGGATCATGCAAACGCTTGTCCTACGCGGGGATCGAACCCGCGACACGTCACGCTCATTGACCTCAACCACTCGGCTATCCGTGCAATGTATATCTGCTTGAGAATGAATTTCATCAAAAAAATTATGTTTTGGAAACGTCAAGGTTATCTATGATACTTATTCATATACCTACATGTACAAATCAATAAAGCTAATTTATTTCATAATTACATCATACAGTTGTCAATCAATAGATTTAATACATTTCCTATACTTACAAAGAAATAAATTAATAATAGTAATTAAAACTATTTATGTATCGTGATAGTATACGAACTGTGTCTTATGAGATATACTCTGGTTCCAGACGAACAGACAGCCTTCTTACACCAGATTCCGGTTTCTAAATGTTGTGAGGAATTGAAAAAAAAAACTCGAAAAGGGTGAATCAATAAGTCACCGAAAAATAAGGAAATAAAACATTTTTAATATATTCCTTAAAACCGGTCAAGTTTTAAAATTATAACACATCTGTTTAACCGGTATAGAAATGTATTCATATGGCATCAGTTGAACTCGGGTTCCGGAAGATCATAAAAAACCCTTTAAATTTTGACTGAGTCCTTAGACAATGTTACATCGCATTAGAATAGAAAACTTCAAATGTATGTGAATGACATTCCTCTTCGACAAGTGACGTGACTGTGACTTGTCAGTTCAATACATTTGAGGGATTCGTCAGCGTTAGCGAGGAGATGTGTAACTTGTGTACAACTCATTTTGTTTTTTATATATTTCAATAGATAAAAGGACAGTTTTTCTGCAAATAAATCTTAATACAGAACCCATTGAAAATTAAGACTTATAAAATAATAAACATTATTATCATTTTGTGACTTGTATATTGATTATTTTCGTTTTAAAGGTATGTTATTAGTCATTAGTTATTTTCTTAACTGTTTCCAGGCGGGATTTCCTACTGGGTTTTTTAGGCAATTGTCAGTTAAAAAAAATTTGAATAAAATAGCTTTATTTTTTGTTTAAAACGGCTTTTATGATAGGAGCGGGATGATACGAGTCTTTTGTTAAAATTTACGATATTTCGACGAATACGTAGGTAACATATTTGAGGAGCACTGAACTCCTAAACGGCTGGACTGCTTTCGATGTTTTTTTGTATGCTTTTGTTTTTCTCTGCATGGCATATTGTGTAGATTCCCAATTATGTTGGGGTCGGTCAGTGAGTAGATAAATGGTTATATAGTGCCATTAAGGCGACTGATGGTATAGTTGCCTAACTGCTTAACCGGAGTTCGTGGGTTCGATTCCCACCCAGAAAAAAAAATATTCGAGAAGCATGATCATTTGTTTTGTGTCTGTGTATAATTTATCTATTAAAGATATTAAGTATTTTTAACAGTTGTTAAGTACTCATAATACAATCATTCCTTATTTTGAAACTAGATGGCGTTGTGTGAAAGTTCTTGAATACTTCAATAGCCTGATATTTCACGGTCTAAATCACGGTCACTTTGACAATGATTAGACAACACTATTGTGTCGTTACGTCACTATTTCGGTACCAACTTTCTCCAGATAACTAATGTCACTAGATCTAATTGATTTCCATAGTATTTTGGAAATAACTAATCTTATAAACCCTCGATTTTAGTATGCTATATGTCGATGGATTCCGCTAAAAGAATTTTATAATTCTTAATATTTTTGGCAAATATTTTACGGATAAAACTACTTTACGGATTTTATCGTGGTTTAATTTTGGGCAGACCATGCCTGTAACCATGATACCTGCAAAGGTGTCGAAACGTCGGGAACTAAAATCTAAAATTACACAGCGATAAAATCCGTAATATTAGTTTTATTTCAATAACTAACATTCGCGTTAATCTAAGTAACCACTATTTTATTATTATTAGAATCTTGTATGGCGGGCTATTTTTACATAAAAATAGAGAGCAAAGACATCCAGATTTAAAACAATTATTCGTGGATCACACAATATTTTTGAAACACTAAAAATAACAAATATGTAAACTCTAACTTTCAACTAATCACTTAGCAAACTTCTAAAAATACTATCTAATATACATAACTAGCTGTTGCCCGCGACTTCGTCCCCGTGGGTAGAAGATACAAGTTATGATTTATACCTGTCCTGTTTTTTTCACATTTTCCATTGTATCTTCGCTCCTAGTAGTCGCAGCGTGATGGTTTATAGATTAAAGCCTTCCTCGATGAATGGTCTATTCAAGACAAAAAGAATTTTTCAATTTGGACCAGTAGTTCCTGAGATTAGCGCGTTCAAACAAACAAACAAACTCTTCAGCTTTATATATTAGTATAGAAGTATAGATAATAAGAAAATTAACATAATAACTTAATTATAATAAACATTTAGAAAACATTAATGTTCTGACATTTTAATTAACCCGCTTACCAATACTTGCTACAGTAAGACTCTTGCAATTGTGCGAGCAAGACACCGCTATCCAAACCGTATTGCCATTTCACTTCAATAGCTAAACGAGTCCCGTATAAGAGTAGATACAGGTTCAGTTTACACGACCTATCCTAGTATTTATCTAGCACATGGAGATGTCATAATCATCATTACATAATATTAACTAATATTATAAACGGGAAAGTTTATATGTATGTATGTTTGTTATTCTTTTAGGCAAAAACTACTGAACGGAATTTGGTGAAATTTATCATTTTGATGACATTTGGCGCGGATTTTAACATGGTTTTCTTATAAACCCTTCCGTGCTAAGTAATTAAATCCTTCTGTCGCGGGAGGTTTCACAAACATTCAAGTCACATGCAGAAAGACACCCAGACTCAGAACAAGTATTCATAGATCACAGAAATGCTGTGTGTGCAAAAGGGGGGTCGAACTCGCTCCCTCAGGTCCGAAGCTAGTCAAGCAATCCAGATAAATACGCGGGAGTAAACCGTTGCATCATTTAATAATGAATCATTCTCACGATAGTTACTATTTAAATACGTTGAATATAACTCTTAAAAAAATGATTTTTAGATTATACCTTGTAAACATGTTGCAAATACATTACTAACATTGTCCGAAACTAGAATCAAAACTGCAACACCAACATAATGTTAAGTTAACTCATGGTCGTTAAATAAACAGGTAAGTGGACCTTCTTAACTGTGATAGTTAAATTACGTAAATGTTGGTTAAGGTACAATAAAACTAACTCGGACGCTTCACCATGCAATCTGACTAGTCTAATTGTTATGGTTGATGTACAACCAGGGCCCCAATTCTGCTATTTACAATGGCCGATGAATGGCAATATGATTAAATTTGAAATTATTCATATTCTCTTGACCATTTTGTAAAACATTTATTGGAAATTCATTGTATTGATCTTTAGTGTAACGTCC
This sequence comes from Trichoplusia ni, assembly GCF_003590095.1. Lineage (NCBI taxonomy): Eukaryota > Metazoa > Arthropoda > Insecta > Lepidoptera > Noctuidae > Trichoplusia > Trichoplusia ni. Next base: position 7,047,312 of record NC_039494.1, read on the forward strand.
CGTACTGAATTTCCAATTATTTATCATTTGGGGTCGGTTTCCAGTCTAACCGGATTCAGCTAAGTACCAGTGTTTTACAAGGAGCGACTGCCTATCTGACCTCCTCAACCCAGTTGGGCAACACAATACCCCTTGGTTAGTCTGGCTGTCAGACTTTTCAAGCTTCTGACTACCCGTAACGACTGTCAAAGATGTATGACATAGTTGGGAAAATGCTAGGCCAATGATGAAAATGATCTCACGTAGCTTTAATTATTATCTAGTGATCAGTGGATAATGTCTTTGGTAGAAAAATAAGTGCTTTTCCATAAGTTATACATTGAGAACAATAGACGATATTATCCTACTCATATAGTCAAGATTTTGTTAATACAATAAACTTGTTTTTTTTTTCGTTTTATAGATGTTCGGAACTCGCAATTGGCTGATATTTTCTTTTTGACTTAATATTTTATGTACCTCTTTTTGCGCACGACCGTTCAAAAAAGATATGTTTTCGAGGTTCATCCATTTAAAGAATCAAGAAAAAATTCTTATAATTACGATTCGATCTAGCCTAAATGAATGGTGTCTATCCTTTTTAGTAACATTAATCAGAATATTTTAGGTCGACAAGGTTTTGCCTTAGTTTGACTCAAGACCCAAAATTGTGTCAACAATTTCTTGATTTTATGTGTTCCGTAAAACGGGGTGAATAGAGGGTTTAGTAAAATTTGGAAGTTTAACTAGACAAAACATAAAGATTATACGCAAACTCACAAGTATTTCATAAAGTAACTGTGTCTAAGCATTCTAATGTAAGAAAATATTCATGTAACCCCCTAAAAACACTATTCTCTATTCACCCCGTTTCACCGTATTTGTAAAATTTATTAAATGTTATTTTCATCGTACTAAAAGTATAATAATAACAGTCTATATAAGACCCACTGCTGGGCACAGGCCTCTTCTCATACATGTATGGTTTTATATTGATCACAACGCTAGCTTTCAGGTAGCTTTGAAATAAAAGTTCCACAAATATCTATTTTTTTATGGTAAAACAATCATAAATCCGGCCAAGTCCGAGTCAGACTTGTGAAACAATGGGTTCCGTACAAATACAGAAAGTAAAATATATTTGATCACCCCTAATTTGCGATCGACCATTATAATAACGGTTTGTGTGATACAGTCTGGTGACAGACGGATGGACAGCGAAGCTTTAGTAATGATTCCGTTTTTACCGTTTAAATACTCTACTCTACAAATTTTACTAAATCAATTTGCTAAAAGAATCGAATCTGCACTACGAGCACACAAAACCGTACTTGGAGCCACAAGGCCGCTACACACCAAAAGTACTATGAAAACAGAACTATAGTTGCCCGTAAAATATTTGTTGACCTCAAACCTTATAGTTTAGCAAATAAACTAAAACAAACACAAACTAGACAACGTTGTCCGGTTTACCTTGGGCAGACGGCAGCCATTTTTGTCTTAAAACATTGTCCTACATACATTTTCCTCTTTAAAATTGTCTAAACCTACTTGAAAAATGAAGGTTGTTATTTAATCCTACAAGTTCAATGTCAAGAGCGATGTTATTTAAAGTTTAACCAATGTTTGGTGGTTTTAAAAGCGCTAACGCTGACGAATCTCTCAAATGTATTGAACTGACAAGTCAAAGTCACGTCACTTGACAAATATTATATCTTTTCCCGTTTCCGTACAAGTTTTCCATTCGAAAATGATGCCCTCTGGGTATTTTTTAACTTTGTAACTGTTCAATAGCTTATTAATATGTATTATAATCTCAAATTAAACTATATTAAACAAGACTTTTCCGGGAGAAAATAACTCAGAGCATCGTTATTCTATACTAATGATAAAATGATGTAAAGTTTGATAAATATTACCCGAAAATCTATACTCTATAGGTACAATACTAATATATAAAGCTGAAGAGTTTGTTTGAACGAGCTAATCTCAGGACCTACTGGTCCAAATTGAAGAAATATTTTTGTGCTAAATAGACCATTCATCGAGGAAGGCCTTAGGCTATAAACCATCACGCTGTGACTAATAGGAGCGAAGATACAATGGAAAGTGTGGAGAAAAGAGGGCAGATTTAAATCATAACTTATATCTTCTAACCACGCGGACAAAGTCGCGGGCAACAGCTAGAAGTCTTTTATAATAAGGGACAAAATTAGCTGGAAATGGAATAAATACTAATAGTTCATCATGATCATCATCAGAAATTGGGGTCGGCTTCCAGTCTCACCAGAATCAGCTAAGTACCAGTGTTTTACAAGGAGCGACTGCCTATCTGACCTCCTCAACCCAGTTACCTGGGCAACACGATACCCCTTAGTAAGACTGGTTGTTTCCTAGCTTCTGACTACCTGTAACGACTGTCAAAGATGTATGAATAACATGCGGGTCAAACAATTTATTGTGCCTGCCAATACACGGAAATATAAACTACCTAGTAGGTAAGTTTGTTTTAAACATAAATAAATTCCTGTTTTACATAAAGACATGTATGCGTCTCTACTGCCATTTAAAATTGTGACAGTAGTTCTGAATGCATTTATAATTGTCTTATATTTTTTTTTTGTTTTAAACTTGACTTTTGTTTTGTTTTCCTGTTTCGAGTTGATTTAATACTTTATTTGGTTGTTATTAAGTAGGTCTATAGGTTGAGTTTGAAAGCCTATCTATAAAAAAATCTACTTTGTTTTCGTACGTCACTGAATTTCTTTTGTATTTTTGTGTGGGCCTCTGGACGGTACAAATTCACAAAAAAGGTGAAAAACTATGTTATAAAAAAATACGATAATAAATTTTCATATTAAGTATTTGTGTTTTATTGCATACTTTTAAAAATATCCTGATCGTTTGAAATTTAAGGCAGAACAAAATATTCTGTATGTAACGTTTTTCTATTAGTCAAGGCCGTTCATTTGATACACACATTATAAGAGTCGTAAAAAGTTACAATCAGCCATTATCTTTTCTTGCTTTCTTTCTGCGGAGGCTTGTAATTAGCAATGTGATAACCTGAACTGTAATTTTAATTGGAACTATTAGTCTGTAAGCCTTCTTAAAAATAAATGAATTTTGTGACTCAATCTACGACGTAGCAGACAGGGCCACTAGATAGATAGACAGCCCACTACTAAACAAGAGGTCAGTCGAATCATCCTCGAAAGTTAGTACAAAAAAAATGTGATAATCGACTTTTTTTGCTAACTTATAAACATAACTACATGTTATGTATAACTCGGCGACCTATACCAACTTTTAAGTAACAAATTATGTTAAATTAAAATTATATGTATGGTAAATAAATCCATAGAGTATGTGTCTATAAATAAATCAAGGCTATTTCAGTATGAGTAAAATCTACGATCTTAACGTAGTTAAACTGGACTATGTTATAATGAATATTAATTATTTTTCTTATCGTATGGTTAATGTATAATCTGGGCCCCAATTCTGCTATTTACAATGGCTTATTAATTAATGGAAATTGGATTAAATTTGACATTATTCCTATTCTACTAAGCATTTTTCCAACACAATAATTGGAAATTCAGTATGGAGCGGAACACCCACGATACCTAAATACAATGAATTTCTAATTATCATGTTGTAAGTAGTGGGCCCGCCTTTAGGTCTCTAATTATACTGCTTGACACACCCTCATAACATTCTCAGGTGTGTCAGATCAATTTAAGTGGTAATGTCATAGACATTCATAAATATGATAGATGATGATCTTTCGAAAATAAATACGCTTTGTCCGGTACATACGGTTTCATACCCTATCTAACAACAAAGCGGCTTTCCATTGCAATCACCGGCGCGGCAGCTCATGATTAAGGACTCCGGTTGGGTCTCAAACTAGTCAAGGCACTCCCGATAAATACGCGTGAGTAAACCGTGGTATCATTTAATTACAAAGGGGTTTGACCTATTATCTAATAAGTTTTATAGAAGTTTCGACAAACTTCCGAAAGTAATTAGATTATTCATATAACTTAATAATACCTAATTATTACCAAAATCATTAAGTTTTACGTAAACAACTAATGATTTTAAATTGAATTATTAATTTATGTAGGTTTTAACACTCTCAATCACTTTACTAAATGTCCACTTAATACAGTCAATAAGTTACACATCTCCTCGCTAACGATGACGAGTCACTCAAATGTATTGAACTGACAAGTCAAAGGGAAATTGAATATCATTTTTTTTTTATTTTACCAGCTGTTTCACCCGCGTAGTATTTTTTCCTTTTTTTTTTCTTTGCCGCCATTTTTCCATATTTTCTCACCCTTTAAACCTTCCCTGGACTGGTACGAATATTTAAGACTAAATTAGCCAAATCCGTTCAGCCATTCTAGAGTTTTAGCGAGACTAACGAACAGCAATTCAATTTTATAAATAAGAGAAAAGAAGAAGAATGCTTGTTCGACGCGGGGACCGAACCTGCGACAAGTCGCGTTAAGTGTTTTTGGCGTGGTAACCTCAACCACTCGGCTATCCGTGCAGTCATTTCTATGTATTTGAAGTTTTCATTCAGTCTATTAGTCGCTTTATAATAATATATCGCATTCATAAAGTCAGTTTTTTTTTAATTAAAACGTATTTTTCTATAAGCGAAAACGTCATCATCATCATCACCTAAATAACTTTTATTTACATTAAATGTGACGTCAATAGATTTTAGGCTTTACCAAAAAAAAAAACCCGAAAGAAACCGTATTATTTAAATAAAGTAGACTAAACTTGTTTTCGTGTTTAACGGCATTTATCATAATTAATTTGAAAAGCTAGCTTTGGTGATCAATGCTCGTTCTCTGTATGAGAGGCCTGCAGTGGGACAGTTACAGGCTGGTGTTATTAACAGCTTCGGTAATGGCGCCCCACCGTGGGGCAGCTCACAAGCGTGGTGATCAATGCTCGTTCTCTGTATGAGAGGCCTGCAGTGGGACAGTTACAGGCTGGTGTTATTAACAGCTTCGGTAATGGCGCCCCACCGTGGGGCAGCTCACAAGTGTGCTGATCAATGCTCGTTCTCCGCATGAGAGGCCTGCAGTGGGACAGTTACAGGCTGGTGTTATTAACGGCTTCGGTACTCCAAACATGCGCCTTCTCCCCTCCATTATACCACCACTATAGGCGGCAGAAGCAAACACTACTCACATATCCTAACTTAGTAGGTACATTTATAATAAGAAATCATAAAACAATTTACAGGCAATCTGTAGTTACCTCCTTTTACTATTAAATACGAATAATAAACAAATAAAATCTCAACCACTTCGCACTTTCCAAGGTCTAACTCAAGCCTTAATCAGACTGTCAGCCATCGCGTCTTAATGTAACAATATGTTTGTGTGAGCGGGACAGAGCTATACACTTCATATAGCGCCATCTCTTTTATACACCCGCTATATATAATGTTGCTTAGATACGTGGTGGTAGACACCCTGTACCTTAAACCGAGTCAATTTTTATTATTTTTTAAAACAAAATGTGGTTTTCAAAACTGGATTGCTTTGTAAAAAGTAAAAGAAAATGCTTAGTAATATGAGTATCTTATTATTTCTGTTTCGCTCAAATGAATATTATGTTTTTTTTTGTGTAGCCTGCATTAGATCCCACTGCTGGGCAAAGGCTTCCCCCGTTCTCTTCCACACCTCTCTATTTTGTGCAAGTTCCGGCCACGTGCGCCCCGCGTATTTGACTAGATCGTCACACCACCTTCGTCGTGGTTAAATGTTAATTATGTTTAAGGTCCGAAAATATTACATTAATGTGTTAGGTTAGTTGGATAGAAAATTAAAAACGACCTCATGCAGTATCAACTAACTACAATAGCAATACAAAAAAAAATCAGAAAAAAACTCAAGTTTTAGAAACTAATCTGTACAAATATGTAAAGCTGAAGAGTTTGTTTGATCGCGCTAATTTCAGGAACTACTGGTTCAAATTGAAAAAATATTTTTGTGTCGAATAGACCATTCATCGGGGAAGGTTTTAGGCTATAAACCATCACACTGCTGCACTGCGACTAATAGGAGCTAAGAGACAATGGAAAATGTGGAAAAAACAGGGCGGGTATAAATTATAACTTATATCTTAACAGCTAGTTTTAATATAATCGGTAGCCAGACCGACAGAGATACTTTCGCATTTATAATATTAGATTGGATAGATCGCCACGAAATATGCCTAATCACTATAGTTTTTTGGGCTAAACCCAAAGCGTAAGAACGGAATCCTATTACAGAGGGAAAATTAAAAGATAATATGTTTCTTTTTTCGCTATAAAATAAAAAAAAAACAAAACAACGGAAAGTAAATATATTTAAAAGTAACTGTTTCCATCGAACAACAACTTACCTGAGTCCCATACATTAAAATAACTCATAAGGTTCTTTTTTGTCGCTTTATAATTTGGGATTCCCCGGGGTTTCGCGCGAGTCTGAATCGTACGTGGCCAGTTATAAAAATAATCGTTTACAAAGTAGATGCCAGTATATATACACTTAGGTTAAGTACTTTGAAACAAAAATAATAATTGAAATAAAGCATCAAAAAAATTATCGAAATTGATCGTCTGAAAGTGTGCTCAAAAATTTGTAATATCATTAGTTATAGTTGTATATTTGTACAAACAAATTATATATAAATAGGTAAATTAAATAAATCACTCATATATTAAAAAGTAATCGTGTATTTCTCACATTCCTTAAATCTATTTATCGTATAACAAAATTGGACAATCCCTAATTAGTCTTTGTGTATCATTGATTAACCTCCGTATACAAGTTACATGTCTCCTCGCTAACGCTGACGAATCCCTCAAATGTATTGAACTGACAAGTCAAAGTCACGTCACTTGACGAAGAGGAATGTCATTCACATACAATTGAGGTTTTCTATTCGTGTTTGTCGTTGCAGTTTTATCCAAAGACTTGTGAGCGAGGAGCAGGTTTGATCCCAACGCAAGCATATGTATGTATATGCATATATATGTATGTACTTTCGTATTCTGACACCATTGATATACGGTGAAGAAGAACATCGTGAGGAAACCTGGATTCCAAATATTGGAATCTTAAATGGCCCACAAGGAGCTAGCGTGGTGATCATAACTCCAGCTATCCCCAAAAACAGGCCGTTGCTCAGCAGTGGGATGTAAATAGGCTGTTATTACAATCATTCTATGCTAATGCGATGTTACATTGTCTAGACACAATTTACTCACAAGAAACTAATAATTGGATTAAAAACCTATAAGAAACCATACTCATGAATAATCTGGGTTTTACCAATTTTATGACGCATTTCAAGATTGACTAAAAACAACTAACAGTGGAAAAATCTTGGTATAAACAAGGAACAGGTTAAAACAGATTGCTGACATGGCCTTTCTATCAAAGGACTTGGATGTGGGAGGTAACAGGTTCTATCCCAACGCTGGCAATAAAAGGAAAAAAGTTATTTTTTGTTTTGTCTTGAAACGCTAATCATCTTTAACGACTTCAAAAAACCCACGTCGAGGGCATAGGCTGTAGCGATATGTCGGATTTCCAGTGACCAATATCACCAAGGGACACTTCTATTGCCTACGTCAGAATAACGGGATCTTTCGCACGTGCTGTGCGCGATTCTGGCTGGGAACATTTATAATAAAAAATTGTATAGAGTCAGTGTCCAATATCTTAAGCTAGCTTAAGAACTATACCGCTATTTCGTCGAAAATGAAGAAGAAGAAGAAGACGAAAAGAAGATACAATTAGTTAAAATTTCGTGTGACGTCAATTATCAGTACAGTGTTTACAAACAAGTGACGTCATTAGCCTTGACTTTCATTTTCATCGCCATCTTTTTTGTGTTTTATTTTCGTAATCCCAAAAAAAACGTTTCATATATTTTGAAATGCAATTATAAATAAAATCACCACTTTTACAAGTATTTTTTGAGAACGCTCGAGTCCACATTTCCTATCTGTCTACCCTTAGGAATGTCGAAACAAACTCAATCGTCTCTTTCCTCTCAGGAGCCCATTAGGGCTGATGCCTGCCGGGGCAGCGGGATTGTCCGATAGAGTTACCGTGGCTCCGGTACACGAAGAGGAAAGGAAGGAACATGGGTTTTAGTCAGTAGAAGACTGACACTCTCTTCTGCTCAACCCAAAGCTAAAAGAGTCATTTGATGATCTCCCATCCGAAAAAAGGAGTATCTTATAAGTCAATACAGTTTAAGTAATTGTGATTTAAATGCGAGTATAAGTGCATTATAAAGGAATGCAGATATTTTTTTAGACTGAGACCTTTATAAAGCTATCTGATGGGCTAATTAAATTAATTTTAATTGGTATAATAAACCTATTGTTATGATTTTAACAACGCATACAGACATGTATGGAAAATCCCATCAAAATATGTCGTTTGAGTATTGACGTATAAAATTGATTGCAACTAATAGAATAATAGGTTTTTAATAAACTGATACGTTAAGTATTTAGTCATAGTCATAATGTTGTTTTAATGTTTGTTTTTGAATAAATGTTTACTGTTTCTAATGGTTTTAACTATTAAAATGTTTGTGGTGTTATTAGTAACAAAATAGGTACTACCGATCATACCGATCCCGTAATCTCCAGGGGTTTGACGTCCCTTCCACCCTATATATTCTGAAAAATATTTTTTTTTATATTGTTTATTTTCCGTTTAAATGTGTCTCGTTAAGACAATACCATGAAAACACCGCTGAACAAAGATGGCGATTACTTGATCTATTAAAAACCTGCTTGCTTGAAGAAACATCTAATTGACGACATCGGTAAACACCAGATACAACCTTTTTAGTTGTAGATACAGTATTGTAAGAAATATGCTCCTCGGTGGTTAAAAATATGCACCTCGATGGTGTTGTGCCTTATAGCTACCTTTCAGCTTAAGACCATATATTATTTATTGCCATAAATACATTCAAAATTTCAGCTCAAACCAAAATCGAAATCAATAACTTGCAAGATTTGATCACAAACAAAGGGACAGGCAAAAAAATAAAACAAATAGAAATCATCTAACATTTATACAAAAAAGCGAAACAAATAACAAGCCATAGACAATATCGTTGACAGAACAAACCATAGACCATAACCATAGACTACAAGAAATACCATATTAGCTAAACATAACAATTTTTGTTTATTCTCACTTTTAACAGTATCCTTCAAATCATGCTTCAAAATGTATCTTCTTAAACCTATACACCAGACCTGCGCGTGCGCATCGGTGTCAACAGTACTGAGATTACAATTGAATATCGCTCCGTCGTTTTCTGTCATTCGGGAGATCATTGCTTTGACATTATCGTCCCTGAATATCCAGGAATTAGTCAGGAAGTATTTGTAAGCTTCCAGTTTTTTATCTATCCTCTGATATGCTTTCACGAATCTGAAAAGAGATTTTAATGAAAGGTTATTAAAAATGTATGTATGTTTGTTCGATACGGGGTGCTCTCTGTACAAAATTAATATATTAAAAACATCTAAAAATCCACTTTTTTAAATGTCCTAAAAATTACAGCTTATCGGGAACTGCCTCGAAAGCGACTGCAATAACATTTTGTCAAAATCGGTCCAACCCGGTTTTATAGTTTTAAATTGCTTCGTCATCGGGTTTGAAGCTACATTGAAAATTTCAGCTTGCTAGCTTATCGGGAAGTTCCTCAAAATTGCAAAAATCCAACTGGAATGACAAATAAACAAACAAACAAAAAAAGGTGTATAAAATCGTGTATAAATAAAAACTCACGACGGGATTCCTTTCGGTCTCCTCCCAATGACAGCACATACACCATCCATGACATAAGCCGGTATGTAATGCAATAGCCAGCTCAACAAATGGTAGACGAAGATATTTTTAGTCTCTATCAAGTAGCAGTACCACAGAGCTATGGGCAAAGACAAACCAGGTCTATATAGTGTGCCCATAAACTTACTGTAATCTCCTGAAAAGTAAATAAACGTTGTTGTTTAATGTCGCGGTGGATATGAGGTATGGATTTGTATGCAAGGGGTGCAGGATCGATCCTCGCACACAAGTTGTAATGTCGTTAAGAAATAATTATTATTGTTCCATAACTTTTAAACAACGCCATCTAGTTTAAAAGTAAGTGTTTAAAAGTTGTGTTATGAGTCAACTGATAAACACTAACTTACCACTCTCCTTTTATACAACCTGACACAGAATAAGTATTCGTGTCCATCACACAAAAAGTTGTCTTGGGTGGGAATCGAACCCTCGACCTTCTCAATAGCATTCTGAGTCTACTTTATCGATCTATCTACTACTAACCACTAGGCCAACAGGCCAGTTAGTCAGCCAATTTGAATTTATCAATTGCCTAGTACTTATAATACAAACTTTGCTTACTTTGACACTAGATGGCGTTATGTGAAAATTGCAGAACATAAAAGAAATGTGAAAAGACCGGATAAGATATAACTTTAATTAATTAAGGAAGCAAATTACTCCATTTTCGCAGCGTTTCTTCGTTTGAAACTATATAAATAGGTATTTCTTTATTTCCTTCTTTCTCCCTCTCGGTCGAGTCCCAAGCAGCTCCAATGATTGCGTTGTTAACATATTCAAGTGGTACACCGGCAAATTTGTTTTCTAAATCGACGAAAAATACGCGTAGCACACCCATACTAGCCCCTAAAGCCATCTGTAAGAGATAACAAAAATTCAATTTGCAAAATAGGCTCCGAAGATTCGCTTATCACTAGATACTTAAATTTGCCCAAATTTTGCCGCTTCCTAAGTAGGTTCCTACTTAGATGTGGGAAAAACGGCTCAAGAAACTATATATCCATCCGGTGTCCTTCTGTTTACAATCATCATCATCATCATAATCATCCACAGCCTTTATGGTTCCACTGCTGGGCATAGGCCTCCCCTTTCTCATCATAATTTCTACGGTCCAATCATAACACAATAAAATAAGTTTATACCATGCCAACAATTGAAGTCTATGCAAACCACTAGGAAAAGAAACTATTAACTACTTAGGCCCTGGTTAGAAGACCGACCAGCCACTGCAAAAGCTAATATAAGTTTTACTTACCCCGGATATGCCTCCTAAACATGACTTCTCCAGCCACCCAGGATGAGGCTCGTATAAAGCATGAAGAACTGGAACAAAAGAGCATTATGTCCGGGAGAAACTCTACAACATGCTGCTACTATTGTTGCATCATTTCTTCTCCATAGATTGAGCTATCTGGCTGTTCTCACAGCTGCCCAGCCCCTCCAGCCAAGTGATATAATCTACAATTCTACGTTTCGATAGGAGGAGCTCATAGGCTAAGGGTCGATAGGCTAAGCTAAAACTGCACCAGTTGATCGATGAGGTTCAATTACCCTTGATACGGTCATCCCGTAGATGGGTGATCATCTTTGTCATAACGAGTTCGGTTTGTCGTTACGGGCTAGAAGTTAGAAGCTAGACAGTCCTATAACCAGTCAATTGGTGTCGTGTTGCCCAGGGAACTGGGTTGAGGAGGTCAGATATGCAGTCGCTCCTTGTAAAACATTGGTAGTTAGTTGTATCCGGTTAGATTGGAAGCTGACTTCAACATACTTGGGAAAAGGCTAATGTGACTGAAGTAACTTGACTTTGATCTGTCATCTCCATATTTGTTGATTGTTGAGATAAATAATAAAATAAATGCGGACAACATCACATACATTGTTCTGAACCCAAAGTAAGTTGCTAGAGCACTTGTGTTATGGAATTCAGATACAACGAAGGTACCACAAACACCCAGACCCAAAACAATGCAGAAATAAGAATTTTTACATTGACCCGACCGGGGATCGAACCCGGGACCTCAGAGCTAGCGACACCTTGAAACCGGTGCGTACGCCACTCGACCACGGAGGTCGTCATAGATATTACTTGGTTAGTTTTGCTGGTCATGTGGTTCAGTGTGAGTTACCTATGGGTGGCTTCACGACACAAACAGGCAGGTCAACGCCAGCATCGCGGACCACGTGCTCAGCTAGCGCCTTCGTGAATGTGTAGGTGTTCGGCCAGCCCTTGATCAACCTACGGATTAGACTAAATTAGAAATCATTACTGCTACTAGGGACATTATGTAGCCTTTAAATTACAACAGCGATTTCTAAGTTTAAAATGACAATTTCTTGTTAATTATTTCAACACACCTTGTCAAACGGTGAAAGCAAAACGTCGTGAGGAAATCTGGATCCCTAATATTGAAATATGGAAAATTTGCAGGGAGTTACGATGGCCATCAATTGACCAAAAAACTTTCAGCCCATGGGAGAAGGCTCTTGTCTTTATTAAGTGTATGGTTTTCCAATCAATCAATAAACCTTGGATATTGTGGCCCACAGCTGGACATAGGGCTCCCCTTAGTTGCGTGGTAACACCCAATCCTCCCGCGTTGAGTTCGCGTTCGAGCCGACAGCCCTTTCGGGACATCGCTTCGTCTGTTATAGTTTCCAAACACTTACCCTGGTGTTATACCATTCAGGCGTCTCTCATCCAAGGTGTCGACCAGGTCCATGAACAGTTCTGGACTCATGGGGCACGGGTAGAACTGTTCCTTCACTTCTTTGCCGACCCTCTCTCTGGTAGCATGAGTGTATGCGGTTGACACGTGGATAAATTGCCTGTTGGAATGAGAAACAATCACTTAGGTACATCTTTTCAAGTGAGTAGCTGAGCGGAAAGTGGTAATCAAGTGGTATAACTATTGGATTGCAAAGCCAAAGGTAGTTCCAATGTCTTTTTGAATTTTTATTACCAAAAAAATGTTCACATGAAAATTGTGAGGAAATTGACTTTAGATAATGCTTCGAAGATGTTTTAAGTCACGTCAGGAGACTAGGGGCGGCTTAAACTGTGACACCAGGTTGTACGTCATCCATACGGTAAAAAGAAGAATGATACAAATCTAGAGTCACCTAGGAAATATTCTGGAAGCTTCTTCACTCTAGATTTTAATCTGATAGTCGTTTCAATCTTCAGTGAATATTCTTACTTGAGTTTGGTGCAGCTCTTGGCTAACTCCACAGCTTTAAGAGTCCCCCCCACGTTGATCTTGGCTGCCACTTTGAGCGGTTCATCGAATCGGACTGTCGCCGCCATATGAAATATTATGTCAACCTGTAAACATATGAAACTATATTTTGTGTACTATTACTACCTTTCATTTCCAGTATCAAATCAGCTACATCATCACAATAACAAATTTTGGCGGAATATGTATCAAGTTGACAGGTGAAACTAAGTGAAAAGCGTGTAAAACAGCTGGTTTTAAAAATGGTCTCACTATCACCACGAGGTCACAACATCAAACACACGATGCGCAAATTGTCGCGGTTTCGATTCCCGGTTGGACAAGCATTTGTATAATCTACGAATGATTCTCCTGCGCCTGCGTGTCTTTGTATACACACAAGGATTAAATTCCTCATTGCGAGAGTTGTTTTTTTTTAAAAGAATGCTAATGTCATACTCAATAGCATACCTCCTTAGTGAGTGTGCTCCAGTCTTTATAAGACAGCCCCAGTCTGGGCTCAGCCGCGTCTCCGGACACCGGCACGATGCGCCCCGCAAACCTGGGCTTCCCTCTCACCAGGTCAAACACCTGACAATAATTACAATATTAACAACGAATTATATACATAGTTACTAGCTGTCGTCCCCGTCCTCCGGCAACCAATCAAAAACTATCCTTATTGTTAATCCTAGTTTAAACTATTTGGATACCAAGTTTCGTCTAAATCCGTTCAGTGGTTTTTGTAAGAAAGAGGAACTTACATGTGTATGCATGTAAGTTCCTCTTTCGCATTTATATTAATTACTAGCTGTTGCCAGCGTCTTCGTCCGCGTGGTTAGAACATATAAGTTGGGAATTTTTGAGCGGAAGCCCTCGAAGATGAATATATTTCCCCGTTTTTGCCACATTTTCCATTGTATCTTCGCTCCTGTTAGTCGCAGAGTGATGGTTTATAGCCTAAAGCCTTCCTCGATAAATGGTCTATTAAACACAAAAATATTTTTTCAATTTGGACCAGGAGTTCCTGAGATTAGCGCGTTCAAACAAGCAAACAAACTCTTCAGCTTTATATATTAGTATAAGTATATAGAAGTATAGATAAGTAGGATTAGGTATTTTTATAAAAAGTCAAATCGAAATTGTTTCCCTATTTTTTACGGTCCTAAACAAATGTAGTATTTTATTTAAAAATACTCACAGGATCTTGCAGAACCTCTTCTAGCCTTTCCTGAACATTTTTGCCCTTCTTAGATCTCAACAGTAAGAATATTTTCTTGATTCTACAGGCCCTGAAAACAAAACCAGCTTATTTAAATATTTTTGACATTACCACACGGCTTCTTATGTTTCAGGCTAATTGCTCAGGTCGTGGGATCGATTCCCATCCAAGGGAAAAGTTTGTGTAATGAGCATATTATATGTATTTATTTAGAAATATCTAAGTACGTGAATGAGTTACCGTACTTGTAAGCTTTGCTTTGTTTGACACTAGATGGCGTTGTTTGATCATTGTGGAATGTAATAATAGAAGTAGGTGAATAAAGATTAATTAATGATTAATGAAAGAAAGAAAGAAAGAAAGAAAATATATTTATTTGTGCTAAAAAAGTGACGCATACACACAAAAACAAATAAATTAAAATAGAAAATAAAAGGGGGAAAATATGCGTCATATTAACACAAAACGGCCGATGCTCAGCATAATGCTGAGACCCTACACAAGTCAGAGCCCCAGCGCTGATTTTCAGCACCAGCCGATGCTGACGTATAACGGCTATAGCCGGCTAACGGTGACATCACTAATTAATAAAAATAAGAAAAAGCTGGAATATAATTATATACACACTAATTATAAAATTAAAATGTTTGTAGTGTAAAAAAAATAAATAAATAAACAGTGGTGACATTCTAAATCCAAAATATTTACTAAATTATCAATTTTTTTTTTTTATCTGTACCACTTATCTGTCATAACATGAGTTGTCATGCCAAATTTAATTTATGGTCTGGTGATGCAATCAAATGAGTAAGATGGCGGCGCTTGTTATTATAAATTATTGTGTAATGTGGATTAGCGATTAAAATGACAACTTTAAGAGTTAAAAATGCTAGTTAGTCATTACACTAAATAATTCATTGTTTTAATTACAATATTTTAGTTATTCCAAAGTACAAACGGTACCGCAATTAAATACATACCTAAATTGGTTCTGACCTTTTAACCTGTGGAATATATTACATACAAGTTATGTAAATATCACAGCTTCCGTGTGTTTTTTAAACGTCTCCCGCATTAATTAATTTTTTTATTGTATCGTGAGAGGTATCACAAACATTCAAGTCACTTGCATAAAGACACCCAGACTCAGGACAAGCTTTCGTGAATCAACACTTGACCCACGCGGGGATCGAACCCGCGACACGTTGCGCATAGTGGGTTTGGTGAAGTGACCTTAGCCACTCGGCTATCCGTGCAT
The DNA here is from genome assembly GCF_003590095.1 of Trichoplusia ni. Taxonomy (NCBI): domain Eukaryota; kingdom Metazoa; phylum Arthropoda; class Insecta; order Lepidoptera; family Noctuidae; genus Trichoplusia; species Trichoplusia ni. Next base: position 7,062,900 of record NC_039494.1, read on the forward strand.
TCATAATATGTGTTTTGCTTGTGATCTCTCCCCGGTCGTGTCCATCGCGCTGTGAGAGTGCGGAAACAGAGAGTGCAGCTGTGTTAGCACACGCGCGTGTACTTTAATATGTCCTATAGGTATCAGGTGTCCAGTCACACTAACTGCCGTCTACGACCTCGCTCTTGACTTAAACTATGAACTTAAGCAGAAGCAGAACTATTGCCTATTGGGTGTTCAGGTGTTTAGATTTTTCAAGTGCGATTCGGACTTGCTTGACCATAGGATGAAATAAGCTTAATACAGTCTCTTATAGTCCTTCTTAATAGTACTGCTCCAGTCAATCGCAGTGACAGTTCTTAATCGGAATCCATTTGGATATTCAAAACTATTCCCATAAGTGTTTATCCCTTACCTGAAGAGTTTCTCCACGAGAGCCTTCCCGAGGAATCCGGAGCCCCCCGTGATGAAGACGGTGGTATCCTCATAATACTTCTGGACGGGAGAGGTGCCCAGCTCTATCACAGCATTCATCGGCTCCTGCAGCCGACGCGCTCTCAACTCTATTTCTACTGCCGGATCCATGATCTAGAGGATTATGTATAAATATTGAATCAAGATTTCGGTCTTAAATACTGTTTTTACATCCATATGAACCAGTTTCCTTTGTCTAAACAGCGCTTGAGAATGTATTAGTCGTTGTTCTTGTCTATTAAGAAATTGGCAGTCATGAATATCTCGACAATGATTGCTCAGTCTACCCCCCAAATATCGACAACCTCGTGAGCCAAATCCGAATAAAACTAATTATAAAACTCCAAAACTGGCAGTTAAACTGAAGTGAAACTAGACTGGTCACATCTGCCTTATGACAAATGAGTTCTGGACAAATACTGGGCAGTAAGGGACAAGAGGAGACCTTGCGGCAGAAACAGAAGATGTCTAGACAAACTCGATTGTTTCACACGAAACTAGCCTCGGTTAGTAAGAAGCTGAATAAACACTGGTACTTAGCTGAATCCGGTTAGACTGGAAGCCGACCCCAACATAGTTGGGAAAAGGCTAGGATGATGACGATTGCTACTGGTGATAATAGATCGATCCCAGTACAGTATAACATGACCACTTTTGAGAAGTGGGTCGGGAACATACCTATAGTACGGCACCTCAGATTCCACAAGTTTGTACTTCAGAGCAAGCTGCTGATGGATAATCCACTGGCCACTTGGAAGACGAGAACAGCCCGAATTATTTCCTTTTGCTAATAATGAAAACACACACTGGACTGTCTTGTATATTGAAATTTCACGTGGTAATTTTACAAGGTTTGTAAAATTACGCTAAGGTAACAATGCCTAATTTTAATAAGTCTTATGTACAGCATGTTTTACAAAATAATCCTTCCTAATGGATGTATGTATGTTTGTTTATCTTCCACGCAATAACTACTGAACGGGTTTAGACGAAAATTGGTACACATATCCTAACTAATATTATAAATGTGAATGTTACTCTGTCTGTCTGTCTGTTACGCTTTTACGTTTAAACCACTGAACTGATTTTAATGAAATTTGGTACAGAGATAGAATTGACCTTGAGAAAGAACATGGGTTAGTTTTTATCCCGGAATTTTGAAGATTTCTCTTGGAAACGCGATATAACCGACCTCGACGCGCGCGAAGCCGCGGGCGAAATGCTAGTATTTCAAAATCAGGATTTACACAAAGCATAGTTTTTAGCCCGAGTTTATGACTCGCGACACTAAGGGTTCCATACAAATAGGCCAAAGAAATAATATTGTTTTTACAAATAATACATACGATCGACTTCATTGAGCCAAACTTGATGAAATACGCCAACTGTAAACATTTAAACTAATATATAGATATAGATTTTATTGATTCGTACCCAGATCTGCTTTGTTTTTGCTTAAGCCTTGTTGTACTGGGCCCTCGGCGTCTCGATTCTAACCCGCACAAACTTCTCTTTTTTTAATGTACTTACAATAAATGTAATAAAAAAAACACCCTCTACATCATCTTATGTCAATGGGTCAGTAATTTTGAGTCAGTAAAATATATTAATTGAATAGAAATCATCATAAAGACAATTCAATCAATTCCAGATTTGTAAGATCTGTTAAGGATCATAATATTCCACTGTCTCATATATGCATTGACAATTTCAGCTTAAACGAAAGTGGGGGAAAATTAATATCTAATAAAATAAATTCTCTTGTATGAATCGGTGTGCAATCAGTCAATGCCTAGTTTTGACAACTTTTCGAATTAATATAGTTGATGGTATATTAGCATTGCCTCTTGAAATTCAGTTTAATTCTGGGTAGAAAATATTAACGCCTTATAGTTAAACAAAAGCAAAGCATAATGAGTAACTTTTCTCAGGTTAAACAACCAGGCGCCACAGTTGAAAATAAAATTAAACAATATTCAATAGCAAACCATGGTCAGTGGATTTGCTCATATTAAACATCCAGGTGCTACTACCAAAATATATTTAAAGTTCCCCTTCTCTTTAGGAACATCAAAATAAATTCCACTGCACAAATGATGGAAATTCCTACTTAAACTAAATTTAGTTAAGGAGTTGATGGCGGAATTAGCTCGACTCCTACAAAATAGAATGAGAAAAACTTGTCCTAGAAAAGGAAAAATGGAAAGAGAAGGTCAAAGTCTTACCTAGAATAATTACTTTCATTCTATCAAAATGCTGGCTAAACGGACGGACGACTCTTGATCTGTAATTGGCGTTGGTTTGCAGTTGACAGAGCCGGAGGTGATAACTTATTTTGAGGAAAATAATTAACATAATAAATTATATGTTGCGTGATGAACAGGCCAACGGGTGGTATTATTTTCTTTGTATTTTAAACATCTCCCGCAGTAAAAAATTCAATCATTGTTTCGAGGAGGATTTCACAGACAATCAAATCACATGGACAAAGATCCCTAGACTTATTTAAGTCTCGACACGCCGCGCATAATAGTTTTTCAAAGGTTTAAATGCAATAACAAATACTTCATCTCATCATCAACCAAATAATATTATTAATATTCCACAACATTTCACACAACGCCATCTAGTCTCAAATAAAGCACGAACATTTGTCCTGGGTGGGAATCGAATCCACGACCTCCGGTATAGCAGTCAGGGTCACTAACAAATAGACCAACATTTCAGTTACATGTTAAGAGGAAGTTGTTCTCAATCGTCATTGTCCCTAACATGCACTTTCATTATAAACCAACACAATAAATTAAAATAATTATTAAAGGTCAATATATGCGCGACCTGCCTTCATGGACAGTCATAATGCATTTCGTTTTATAAATTAGAAATCAATAAAACAAATGACAAAAAGGTTTTCTGTCAATAGTGTTGTTGCACTCCCAGTTGTAACGGTCGACTAATAATTTTATGACATGACAGGAGCTCGTGGCTAAGCTATAACCACATAAGTGAATCGATCACAGGTTAAGCTACGCTTGACACTGCTGGTCCGTAAATATGTGACCATCTTTGTCATAACGAGTTCCTCACGGAAGGCTCGTTAAATTATGGGTCCCAGTAGTTACAGGTAGTCAGAAGCTTAAAAGTCTGACAACCAGTCTAACAAAGAGGTATCGTGTTGCCCAGGTAACTGGGTTGAGGAGGTCAGATAGGCAGTCGCTCCTTGTAAAACACTGGTACTTAGCTGAATCCGGTTAGACTGGAAGCTGACCCCAACATAGTTGGGAAAAGGCTAGGATGATGATGAGTTATGGCCTACATAGTTCTTTTAGATGTAGCTTACAGGCCCAAAGGGTTGATACACTAGAACAATACAGCGAGCGGCTCGTCGTACCGTTACAAGTTTAGTATATCAACACCATTATACGAGCAAACTGCATTACCATTCAAGAATAATAGATTTCCCTTATAAATACTGAAAATTCATTTGTTATTTATTTATATTATTTGCATTCGAATAACGTGTTGCATTGTTTTATTATTAGCCCTTTTATATTTAAAAAAGTGTGTTACAACTTAAAATTAAAGAGAAGTTTAACATTTTTGGGTAAGTAATATACTTATAATGCAAGGATATATATGTCCCACTGCTGGGCACAGGCTATCCACATAGGGAAGGTTTAAACATTGATCACCACGCTAGCTCACTGCGGGCGATTTCAGATTCCAATATTTGGAATCCAAGTTTCCTCACGATGTTTTTTTTCACCGTTTGTCAGTGGTGGCTTAGAATAATTAAAAAAGTAAATATGACTTTGAAAAACTACAATGGTACTTTGTCTGCGTTGGGATCGAACATGTACCTCATGCATAAAACTTCACTGCTGGTTCGTTCACAGTTATCAGCTAATGCAAAAAACAAGATTCCTGTTGAGATTCGAACCTAGGACCTGTGACTTGGCAGACCACCGAACATACCACTAATCTTACACTACTTTATAATCTTAATTAATTAACAGGAAAAGCCAAAATATGGATGCAGCGGCAATAGTTATTCAGAACGCTATAGATCGCCAGAAACCTGCGCAAGAGTTGATTCTTCATCACACATCACCAGTACAGCAATTTTATGATGGAAGCACAATATTCATCACTGGAGGCTCAGGGTTCCTCGGCAAGCAGCTGTTGGAGAAACTCCTCAGGTGAGGAACAAGCTTCAGACCACCGCCTCCTTAGTCACGTGACATGTATGGAGTTGACAGACAAAATCACGAGAGTAAACGGAAGGGCATAGCCGAGTGGTTGAGGTCACCACGCCATCATACTGTGTGCGACGTGTCGCAGTTTCGATCCCCGCGTTGGACAAGCATTTGTGTGACCCACGAATGCTTGTTCTGAGCCTATGTGTCTTTGTGCATGAGATTTGTATGTTTATGAAAACCTCTTGCAACACAAAGATTAAATTATTAACTGCGGGAGTCGTTTAAAAAATATATACACTAGAAACTACAATCGCCCGATACAAATCGGGAATTGTCCCGAGGAAAGATAAAATGTTGATAAAAAACTATCCTTCATGTCAATACTGGTTATAAACTATCTGTGTACCAAGTTTTGTCTAAATCTGTTCAGTGGTTTTTGCTTGTTGAAACAGGAACAAACATCCATACATACAAACTTTTGCGTTTATAATATTAGTAGGAAGTAGGATGCTTGCAATACATTCGTTTCATTGATTCATTAACATAATTGGCATTATCGGCCTAACCTTTTCCCAACTATGTTAGGTTCAGCTACCAGTCCAACCGGTTTCAGCTAAGTACCAGTGTTTTACAAGGAGCGACTGACTATCTGACCTCCTCAACCCAGTTACCTGGGCAACACTATACCCCTTAGTTAGACTGGTTGTCAGACTTTCAAGGTTCTGACTACCTGTAACGACTTTCAAAGATATATGAATAACAGCGGGGACTCACAATTTAACGTGCCTTCCGAAACACAGAGGAACTCGTTATGACAAAAATGGTCACCCGTACGAAAATGGTAACGTAGCTTAACCTGCGATTTACATCACTTTATAATACAGTCATATAATATTTTCCCTTGCAGATCCTGTAAAATAAAAAAAGTAATCATGCTGTTGCGACCGAAAAAGGATAAAACGGTGGAAGAGAGATTGAAATACATTCTAAAAGATGCTGTAAGTAGCAGAGCATAGAACAGAATTTTCTTTAGACTCGCTACGTTGTCACTAGTTCATTTCCCCAATTCTGCTATTTACAATGGCCGATGAATTAATGGAAGCAGGATAAAAATGACAATATTCGTATTCTCCAAAATTTTTTTCGAAACAGAATTTGGAAAATCTCTGTATTCCGCCCCGTACTGAATTTCCAACTATTGTGTCAATAGATAAATTATTCCGAGGATTTTCATATTCTCCTGGATAAAACTCAACTTATAAACGACTTAAGTTAAATTTATCTTAAATCTATAAAACTACATACCTAAGAAATTTAACTTGTTTCAGCTATATGACACATTGAGAGAAGAACAACCGAACTTTGATGAGAAAATAACTCCGATAGTGGGTGACGTAGCAGAAGCTGACCTTGGAATATCGGAGGAAGAGAGACAGCAAATCATTGAAGAGGTTAGTATTATTTCAGGCGCGAAAAAGATAGCAATATTTTTTTTTTATAAATAAATGCGGACAACATCACATACATTGTTCTGAACCCAAAGTAAGTTGCTTAAGCACTTGTGTTATGGAATTCAGACACAACGAAGGTACCACAAACACCCAGACCCGAGACAATGTAGAAATGTGAATTTTTACATTGACCCGACCGGGGATCGAACCCGGGACCTCAGAGCTAGCGACACCTTGAAACCGGTATGTACGCCACTCGACCACGGAGGTCGTCATATTATGAGCCCTTGAGGCACTAATTTCATATATGGTGGTTAGAGCTGCAAAATCATGACTCTACTTTAACGAAGTCGGATTACCTACGCTATGTGTTAATCCAAGGTGCAAGCTACTACCAAAGCGGCAGCACCTATATATCACGGTTCGTGAGATACAGCTTGGTGACTGATGGGCGAACAGACAACACAGCTTTGGCTCTGTCAATGCGGAACCGTTTTTCGAAAGTTCGAAATCCGAAATGTATTTTAATAAATAATATAAATAAATTTTAATAAATGCGGACAACATCACATACATTGTTCTGAACCCAAAGTAAGTTGCTGAAGCACTTGTGTTATGGAATTCAGATACAACGAAGGTACCACAAACACCCAGACCCGAGACAATGTAGAAATGTGAATTTTTACATTGACCCGACCGGGGATCGAACCCGGGACCTCAGAGCTAGCGACACCTTGAAACCGGTGCGTATGCCACTCGACCACGGAGGTCGTCAATTAATTAGATATCATAAATAGGTAATGTACATCAATTACATAAAAGTATGTAATCTGTTTGCTAGTGCTCATGGCACGAGCTTTGCTTAGTTTGACACTAGATGGCGCTGTGTGCAGCTGTGGAAAATAGGGATGACGACAAATTTTTTTGCAGTGTCCGTCTTGTATTTCTTTGTGTAATAATGGATACGTATTTTTTAATTTGTCCCGCAAACATTAATTGACCAAATTACAGTGAATGTAACTTACGCGTGACGTCACGATTGTGTATAAATTTTACCATATCGTTACGTCACAAGCCCCCTCTCCTAAACTTTAAAACAGTTAATCTTTGTCAATTCTAGTATTTCTGAAAAATGGAAAAAATACGTGTCTAATACTTTTCAATTATCTAACTGAGGGACTAATGAGATTTTTTCTTTTTATACCTAGTCGTCATCCCTATTGTTTCAAACGTCACTAACCTAGGTTATTCCTCTTTATACCTTTATATTATATTATACCTTTCCAGGTTGATATTATATTTCATGTGGCAGCTACTATTGCCTTTCAAGCGCCTCTCCGATCAGCCACTATTACCAACATTAGAGGCACCAGGGATCTTGTCAAATTAGCGAAGCAGTGCAAGAAAATAAGGTCAGTAATTTTGGTGTAGTGGTATGTCACCCTGACTGCTATAACAGAGGTTGTGGTTTCGATTCCTACCAGAACAAGTGTTTTTATGATGAGTATGATCATTTGTTTTGCGTGTGGGTGTAATTTATCTAAATTATGTAGGTATGTATTTAGTTATATCAGTACTATTACTATGGCTACAGGCTATTACTCATAATACAAGCTTTGCTTAGCTTGAGACTATATGGCGTTGTGTGAAAGTTTGGGAATATTACTTGTATTATTATTTATTATAATTAAATTAAAGCAAGAAAGTCTGACGACCAATCTTGCAGAGAGGTGTCGTGTTGGTGTTGCCTAGGTAACTGGGTTGAGGAGGTTAGATTGGAGGTAACTCTGCAATACTCAGTGCTCAGACGCAGATGTTAGACTGGAAGCCAACCACAACATAGTTGGGAAAAGGCTAGGATGATGATGCTGAAATTTTGCTGTTAGCCTATGGGCAGGCTTTGTCTTCTTCACTGTACTCATTGGCGGTAGTTTATCTATTATCCAGCTTAACTATAGATGCAAAAACTACGTCAATAACTATCTCTAAGGGTACTCTCCGGTGTTCTTGCCTATTGATGAACCCAAGTTACAGTATGGCGTTTATTTTTAGCGTATTCCCATATAATATGTAATGTGTATGTTCTTGCCAGACGTTTCGTCCATTTTTCAACTGCATACTCCCACGCCACGTATAGCCGGCGTGGTGGTGAGGTTCTGGAGCAGTTCTACCCCTGCCCCATGTCTCCAGACCTCATGATAGAGCTGGCCGAGACCCTGGACGAAAAGAGACTGAATGATATTACTGATGGGTTAGTTTTTCCTTATTTATCACTCTTCAGAGGTAGCTCGGTTTAGATTGACGTCACAGACTGGTAAAAGATACAACGGTTTTCTGTCGCTTATTTATATCGAGATGGACTTTTTCGACTGACTAGACCAGAATTTACTAGTTTCGCACCAAACCTGAGTCATCAGCTCATGAGCATGAGTACCGAAACTAGTCGGGCAATCTCGATAAAAACGCTAAAGTAAACCGTTACATCGTTTTATAATGAATATTTCTCACGACTGTTACCATAAAAATATATTTTTGCTTACTTCCCGTTTCTGTACCCCAAGGCCCAAGGATTGAAAGGAACCCTATCACTTTGGGCTTTGCTGTCTCAGGCTGAATAGATCTGACATAACAGACTGGCTAGACAGTTCAGATATTCTCTTAGGCCGAGGTGATCGGCGTTCTTCATAGCTTATCTTGACCGCCTTTTCCTTATGATTCCAGGTTAATAAAAGACTGGCCAAACACGTATTCCTTCACGAAAGCGCTGGCTGAGGAACTGCTCAGGTCCAAGGCTGGGGACCTGCCTGTCAGCATCATTAGACCCAGTGTCGGTATGTCTTCACATATCATGATATCTCCAATCATCCTACTAATATTATAAACGCGAAAGTTTGTACGTATGGATGTTTGTTGCTCTTTCAAGCAAAAACCACTAAACGGATTTAGACGAAACTCGGTACACAGATAGTTTATAGTCACGATTAACATATAGGATAGTTTTTATTTCGACTTTATGTTCCCGTGGGATCATATACATCTATTTGTTTTATAATATCTAACTTTAAAATCTTGGCATCTCATACTTCTTTACTCTCATAATATTTAACGTTTTGATAGTGACCTAAAAAGCCTTTTTTCATTGTATCACACTAATTATAAATGTGTAAGTTACCTTTTCTCGTTCAATTTTCCTTTGCATATTCTGTTGTGTATTTAGGTAGTTATTCTGTTACAAGTAAATGAATACTTTTCCACTAATGTAATTATCCTAATCTTTGTATTTTCCAGTAATATGTGCTAGAAGAGAACCGTATGCTGGCTGGATTGATAGAAGCAGTATTATGGGACCTAACGGAGTGAGTTCTAGATATAACCTCTCTTTTTAACGTAGGGATAGCCTAGTGGTTAGACCGTTGGATTGTAATATCAAAGTTAGGTTAGAATTCCGACTTACAATAAAATCTTTACGAATTCAAGTATTTATCACTTTTACAAAACAATACAAAACCTGGGGAAGCTTTTATATCTCACACCAAAAGCATTTAGGAAGCAGTGAAGAGAGAGAGAGACATTCAAAAGAAGCTAATTAGTGGAACTTAGTAGCCTCATTTGAATAAATGACTTGATTTTAATGAAAAAGATCAAACTTCAGGTAGGACCTGAATCAGCGACTGATAGTCATACTACTCGCTCTACTTACTAAATCCACCTAGACCTTTTTTTTTGCTAAGTGGGGAATCCTCATAGATTCCCGCTCCTGGAGAGAGAACAGGTAGTGTCAGACTCTTTCTGACTAAACCTGACCGCCGGTTGACCTAGACCTAACCTTTCTGTATAATTTCCAGATGATCTTAGGTTGCATGACGGGTATCATTCACGCCTTACACACAGACTTGAAGATAAAAATAGATTTCATTCCGGTTGACTACGTAACGAACGCGGCGATAGCTGCAGCCACCACCAGTGACCCTGAACCCAAGATCTACACGGTCGGGAGTAGCTCCAGGAATGATATTACATGGGGTAAGGCATCTGAAGACGGACTTGAATTTTGTACCATCTTCTTTAAAACTCGTGAAGTCGTACTTGAGACTTTGAGGGTTCCAGACAAATAGGCAAAAGGATTTTTTTTAATTTCGTTATTAATATGCTATCAGACAAATTCATATTCTTTATTGCAAATCAGCAATGTAAGATAAGATGGTAATACAATTATGATGGAAGCGATCGTGGACCCTGATGGGCTCAGCAAATGGTAAGTTAGAAGAAAGGAAGGCATTTGATAATGTTTGTCGTGGTCTTGTGGTTCTATGCATGTATTTGATTGCATGATTTGCAGGTTCGATCCCAACGCTGGCAAAGTATCAATTCAAGGTGACTTTACTACACTACAGGTTGAGGTTATCCAACCGATCCCCGTGTACGACAAGCGTTTGTGTGATCCACGAATGCTTGTCCTGAGTCTGGGTGTCTTTGTCCCCAAAGCCCCGCCCCCCACACAAGGTCCTTACTGCGGGAAACGTTTTTGCATCATCTTGCATTGTCATGTGATCAATGCTCAAACCTTTCCTTTACAGGAAGAAGGCTTTGCCCAGCAGTGGGACCTATATAGGCTGATATTATTCATTTATTTTTGTTGCAGGACGTTTAACGGTTGTTTTAAAGACAGTAGCGAGGAAGACAGTTGTGTCTCCGAAGGCCATATCATACTGTTTTGTACTTCAATCTAATAACTTTTATTTATATTCAATATACGTTCTTTTGCTACATACCATCCCGGCCTATATAGTAGATGGCATTGCTGTGGTCCTTAATAAAAAACCTAGGTAAGTCTAAATATTTTAAAAAGCCATAGCGAATCAGATTTGTAGGAAAAACGGTATCTGCGGATGCATCATGTGTGAAAATTTCAACTGGGTGACTAGTATCATGATTTTTGAGATGGTCTGATGACAGATGGACGGACAGACAGCGTAACCTTTAATACCAGCACGAAACTATTTTGTTGAGTTGCAAGACTGTTTTGCTGTCAATGTTATTAAGGTAAACTGTCATCGCTAAGGTCAGCCACAAGATGGGTACGATCCGCTAAGATTAACTGCATAAAGTCGTAAAACCAATGGCGGTAGTATCTATCTGGAAAAAGCTTTGTATTTAATAATTATTTACAATTAAGCATAAATATTTTGTACTTTTAACTAAGCTGAGAGTCAAATTACTAAAAAAAAATGTTTAATTTTCACAGATTAAAGAAAATCTACGACAAAATTAACAAAATGGGTACCGTAGTAGCTTACTACACGAACAACGATTGGACATTTGATGACACCAACACTTTTAATTTACATAAAAACTTAACGGAAGCTGATAAAACTATTTTCCATTGTGATATATCAGATGTGGGATGGCAAGAACAAATCTTATTATGGACCACAGGCCTTAGGAAGTACATAATAAAAGATGGATTGAAAGGCACTGCGTGGGCATTAAAAAAACAACTGCTTTTCAAGATGGCGGCCTATTTTCTATGCGTAGTTTATGTTTACGCATTATTCTATAGTTTTCGGTGGTTTTTAAACTGTGTATTTGTGTTTTTAAAGTTTGTTTTTAATTAAATATGTTTTTTTGTGTGTTTGCTTGTTTGATTTGGTTGTAGTACTTGTAGTAATTGTAGTTGGAATATTCTAGGTTTGACCGAAGCATGAGCTAATGTGACATTACAAAAATAAAATCTCTAGAAATATTATGATTGATAATTTTGTCGTATTATAGTAAGATTCAAGGTGTAAAAGTCAAAATGAAAGATTTCAAGTATGTAAACCGTTTCCCAATAATGACTTTAGGTGCACGGTTCCAATATGACACTCTTATGGAGAAGAACTGGCTAGCAACTCTATAAGTTATTCTTTAAAAAATATATATAGGCACAAATAGTACATCATACATTATTATTTATTATAAAAACATTACTTAGTAGTTGCAATATTTATGAACTACTAGCTGTTGCCCGCGACTTCGCCCGCGTGGTTAGAAGATATAAGTTAAGAATTTTTGAACGGAAGCCCTCGAAGATTTACATTTTTCACCGTTTTTGCCACATTTTCCATTGTATCTTCGCTCCTATTAGTTGCAACGTGATGTTATATAGCCTAAAACCTTCCTCGATTAATTCTATTGAACACAAAAATATTTTTTTCAATTTGAACCAGTAGTTCCTGAGATTAGCGCGTTCAAACAAACAAACTCTTCAGCTATATATATTAGTAGTAAGTAGTATAGATAAAGATTATGCATATTTCTGAGGGTAGAAACAACTATTGACTATCATAAACAATACAACAAACTTATCTTTACCAACGACCGTGGCGCTAGCAGCGCTGTCTATTACTACAAAAGCTGTCAAATTTTGTTTGTGTTAATTTTAGTTCCAATTTCTGCCACCAGCAAAACTAATATTGTAAATATTGTAATGTAAGTTTGTATTTTTAGTTATTGAAATATTTAAATTGAATATTTGTTTTAATGGATTTTGAAGGGCAAGTGTAAAAAAAAAGTGTGTGTTTTGTTTTCAAACTATCGTAATAAACATTGTGTAAATAATCGATTGCGTGGAAAAGTTATATTATGATGACATGGAGCTGATCTGATGCTGGAGCTGGAAGGTGTTTTTGTTTGATTGAGGAGTACCTTCTCTGGCCCTAAAGCAAGCTAAAAAGCCAGTTTGAAAGAAAGTTATATAGGAATACGTAAGTATGTTTTTTCTTCTTTTTTCTCGCAGGACAAAATGTGTTAAGGGTTGAGCACGGTTATTTGACTGTTGTGACTTGAATGACATTAATCGACACGTTTAATAAAAGAGAAAAAAATACTGTGTTGAAGACAGCGGTACACCCCTTGAACGGAATTTAACTAAGATTCTACTACCCCATGCATTTCATAAAGAGTTATTATCTAAGAGAGATGCCATGTACGCCGTGTAGTGCCCTATCCTGCTCACACCTATAACATTCTCCAAGTAGTGGTATCAGGTAAGCCCTGTTCAAGGTGACCAACTTATATATAAATACAACCTGTCTCACATCAAAGCTGAACTTGAGACATCTGCCTGTACTCTCTTAATAACAGGATTGGTGCAAGTAGAGGTCGGTACAGTAAGCTACAGAATTAATGAAGTATTTTTTACCATTTTTTTTTTGTTAAGGCGGGGTAGTCCTCGTGGACACCCACTCCCTCGGAGGAGGAAATGGGTTTTATACCTAAGGCTTTTACCGACTAAGCCTGAACCGCCGTGCTACGTCATCCGCGTTGTTGTGTCGGTGTATGGCAATGCGTTGCAATTCTTCATACAAAATATTTTTTACCTACCCCAACCCCGCAGTTAAGTCTCTTATACCCATAACATTAAATGTATAGAATTTTAATTTAACATGTCTTAGAAAACTTGCACATATGCACATAAAATGAATGACCATCACCATAATCGTCATCAGCCCATATTCGTCCACTGCTGGACATAGGCCTCTCCAATTGCACGCCATCGAGATCTATCTTCGGCTGCTCGCATCCAGCTCCTGCCATCTTGCGCAGATCATCACTCCAGCGTGCTTAAGAACCATAAAAAATATAAAAACTGTTAATTAGACTGATTTTCGTTTTAATTATTTGTTGTTATAACAGAAATTCATCATCTGTGAAAATTTCAACGGGTTTCAAATTTTGGGTACGGAAATCCTTACACAAAAAAATATACAGTATCTGCTAACAAAAATATGTTTATTTCTTTAATAAGACTCTCGGATTCACAAACACATACAGATTCAGGAAATACATTGTGAACTAGCTGTTGCCCGCGACTTCGTCCGCGTGGTTAGAAGATATAAGTTAGGAATTTTTGAACGGAAGCCCTCGAAGATGAATATTTTTCCCCGTTTTTACCACATTTTCCATTGTATCTTCGTTCCTATTGATTGCAGCGTGATGTTATATAGCCTAAAGCCTTCCTCAACGAATATGGTCTATTGAACACAAAAAGATTCTTTCAATTGAAACCGATAGTTCCTGCGATAAGCGCGTTCAAACAAACAAACTCTTCAGCTTTATAATATTAGTATAGATTCCACAAACGCTTGTCCTACGCGGGGATCGAACCCGCGACACATCACGCACACAAGCTACCGTGGTGACCTTAACCACTCCCCTATCCGTCTAATCTTTAACACAAAATATAAAATAATACTTCACACCAATATTGTCGACTAAACATATTTCTTGCAGTGCAACATTTTTTCTGCTGACTATACTTGTCACACGGCTACTTAAATGGTCACCCATCCAAAATGCACAACGTTGCTTACTCGGTCAAGGCTCGATCACTTTTGAAACAAATATCATAGTGTTAAGACGAAAGTTGGGTAGGCAGATATATTCAAATTAATAATAATAAAAAATTGTGGCAAAAGTTTGAAAAATGAAGTGTTCTGTTTAACCGGTTTCAAAAAAGTGGGAGGTTTTCTTATTCTGCTGAACTTTTTGTGATATATTTAAAGGTTTATGTTTCTACATATATTTTTTATAGGTAAGTTTTAAGTATTTTTAATACTTATATTGCGTACTAGCGTTCGCTCGCGGTTCCGTTCGCGTGGGATAGTGCTGTGAAGCATAATCCTGGTTTTTTAAGTTATTTAAAACCCTTTGTTGCTTTGAATCCCTCTAAGAATATGTGTGCAAAGTTTCATGACGATCGGTTAAGTATTTGTCGCGTAAATGCGTAACAAACGGAATATTTTAAGATGTTAAAATTATGAATGTCATAAAAAAAAACATATATGTACTCGACATCAGAAAAGTAAAGTCTTAAATTACAATAATCTACATTTTAGCCACGACAGCTTTTCAAATTGTATTTGGAAACTCAACGTAATAAACGCTAACTACTTGAATCTTTGCGAGGAAATTAATGCGCCATTTCTGCCTTAATAATATTAATTAAGTATATTATATAAATCGCGAAAGTTGGTATGTATGGATGTTTGTTTCTCTCTCACGCAAAACTCACTGAACGGATTTAGACTGGTACACAGATAGTTTATATAAAATCATATAATATAAAATCAGTTTATTTCATCTCCACAAATTACAACAAGTTATAGAGTTGACGAGACAAATTGTCGGAAAATTAGTAGTTTATAACCAAGATTAACGCATAGGATAGTTTTAATCCCGATTTTTGTATTCCCATGGGATCATTGTCGATTTCCAGTGGGCGAATCCGTGGGAAGAAAACTTAGAATAAAAAAATATTATAACGCATGGGATACGGTTTTAACTTAAATACAGCGATTTTCGGCGGGCCCACGGTTAACAGCTAGTAAAAAAATACTTTCAATTAAAAAAGTGATTATAACCTAAAATTACATTACCATCGTAAAAGGCATAATAACTGAATTTAAAATAAATGATTATATAATCGATAATGCAGGTTTTAATTTATACAGCCATACTCGCTTTAAGGTTGACATGACCTTAAAATACCGATTTTTAAGGTCACGACCAGCGAAAGGTGAAATCACAATATAAAAAACAATTTAAACTTGGTCATGTCACGCATATTTAATACTTTATGAATTTACATTACTAAATATTACATATCTTTAGCGATGTCGGGTAAAAATAGCTTATGCAAAGTACCTATTTCTGTAACAAATTTCATCAAATTCGGTTTAGTAGTTTAGACGTTGAGCGTTAAAAAACATGTACACATACACACACACTCACATATTTTCGTATATTGTATTTGTATATTGTGAACTAGTGGTTGCCCGCGGGTCCGCCCGGTGCAAATACGAAAATTATCCCACGGGAACATAAAATCTTTGCTTGAAAGAGTACCTAACAAACATCTATACATACAACCTTCGCATTTTAAATATATTACGATTAATACACAGTTACTAACATAGCTATGTGATATTATGTTACCCAGTAACATATGTAGTGTTGTCAGATAGACATACAACCCCTAGACCCCTCCCACCACTCGCCCGATGTCTGTCACCACATCACCCTCACAACTCTCACACAGGTCGCTCGTCACTCGTCACTCAACTATTTCTAATTAGTTTCGTCCAGTACCGTGAGGAAACACTTCCGCGTTAACGTTGACCTTGAGAGGTCCAATCAGAATGCTGTACCCCGCTTCGTCCACCTCAGATAGTTGACAAAAACTTATAAAATAATTAACAGCTATGTTGGTGTCGGCTTCCAGTCTCACCGACAGCTGAGCCCCGTATGTTACAGAGCGACTGTCTATCTGACAACACAACACATGTTACTGTAACACAGTATCACATAGTAAGACTGCGTCACAACTGTAATTAGTTACATTTTAATGAATATTTCATTCGGTACTTAAGTACGGGTGTTTATGATTAATAAACAAACACATTTTTTTATAAACAATTAGACAAACTCTTACTAAACAAAATTACTGGTTAAGTGTGAGTCGTATTTACGAGTTAGTTCTGTAGAATAGACTAATGAAAAACAATTCGGTCGCAATACAAAATTTAAGGATCAAAATTTATTGACAAGCCTGTTGGGTTAGTTGTTAGTGAACATGACTGCTATACCGGAGGTCGTGGGTTCGATTCCCGCCCAGGACAAATGTTGTGTGATGAGCATGATCATTTGTTCTGGTGTCTGGGTGTAATTTATCTATATTATGTATGTATTTAGAAATATATAAGTAAGTTTATCAGTTGTCTGGTTACCATAACACAAGCTCTGCTTAGCTTGGGATCAGATAACCGTGTGTGAGTTGTCCCAGGATTTATTTATTTATTATTTATCACCTCACAAATATATCACCTTAACAAGTAAAACTTAACCTCTATTTTTGATTTAACTGCCTATCTATAACAGTTTTTGATAAATCTCAAAAACGTTGCTTGATGACAAACGACCGGATGGATCGACAGATACCGTCTATCGATGCCTCAGAAATAAGTTTACAGTTTTAACATTTAATTACCGAATCCTAAAATAAACTCATGTTTCATTTGATGAAATAATAACTTATCCTAATTATAGTTTTCAAACAAGAACTTGTTAAAGACACCTTTAGATGACATTTAGTTAAACCTACCGCATGTTACTTTAATTGTTAAGATTCCGTACCTCAAGGGTACCTGTATTCGCTATATCTCATGAACCCTGACTGCAAGACAGTTGAAATTATCTATTACTGCAATATTTTTTAATAACAAAAACGTACAAACGACTTTAAATAAAAAGCTAATAAATTGATAATTTAAATAGGACCAAATGACGGCTATTTCACGTTAAATGAAAAAAAGAAATAACAAAATGGCTACATCTAGTCCAAAGTTCTGATTATATAATAAAATTAATTGAATTAGATAATAAAAAATAAAGTAAAAATGCGGACATCACATACATTGTTCTGAACCCAAAGTAAGTTGCTAAAGCAATTGTGTTATGGAATTCAGATACAACGAAGGTACCACAAACACCCAGACCCGAGACAATGTAGTGATGTCAATTTTTACATTGACCCGACCGGGGATCGAACCCGGGACCTCAGAGCTAGCGACACCTTGAAACCGGTGCGTACGCCACTCGACCACGGAAGTCGACAAGCATTATGGTAAATGGTTACTATAATAAAGAGTATGAGTGATAAATTAATATGTGAGTAATTACGACCAGACAGCGATGCCTCAGTAATAGGGTTCGGTAATTAGAGCAGAGAGCCCTAATTACCCAAGAAAATGAATGCAAATTAATGTAAAATGATACCAAAGTAAAAAATTGGGTTGTTTATTTTTAAAATGATAATCTTTTATTAAAATTAGGCCGCTGGTAAAATATGCGCACACGAGTTTTATAAAAAAAATATTCTGAATTAAAAAAAGCCTTGAATTATTCATTATCTGTGCTCAGACGCAGTCGGGTTAAAAAATATTAAATCCCTATATATATAAGTATTGTTCTTGCATTATAATTCAGTATTGTTTTGTGAACACGGCGTTTATATCATGTAAGTCATTTTAATTATAATAACCATTTTTTCTCTGGACGTAAAAATAATTAGGTATAAACTTTTGTATAATATAAATTTGTGACCTGCGTGTCTGCGTGTCCTGTGGCATCATAGCTCTCGGAGCGTTGAAGCCATTTTTTTTTGTTTAAAAAGCTTTTTTTTTCTCCCGGGTGAAAAAGTAATGACTTCAAACCCAGCCGAAGGGATATGTCGGACTCTTACCTACTAAAACCACCCCTGATTTGGGTAAGGCCTTTGCCCAGCTGTGGGGAAAAGTGGGCAAGAAAAAATTTATTAAGGAATAATAGGATGAACAGACAGATAATTTCAATTTTTATATCTATATTAATATAGATAGCGAGTTATAAATACATGAGTGCACGTGATTTGAACGTGGTTTTCGCTGACTTGCAGACATTGTTTAACATTCTGCCTAATGATAAGTCTTAGTTTTATCAATAAATCATTAGAAATCACAGTTTTGTAAGATACCCCAGATAGTGATAAATGTATCTTAGATTTAATTATTTTTAATTTCATTTGACTGTGTTCGTCTTACTGCAAAGTACCATCTTCTAAAATTATTAAGGAGAAAATTTGTGAGTATGTGTTTGTTATTTTTACACGTAAACTGCTTGACCAATTTTAATGCGATTTGTGTCTGGAGTTAGTTTACATCGTTAGTATAGATAGACTTTCTCCGACGGCAGAAAGTATTTGAATCTTAAAGCAATATTCACGCGAATGAAGCCGCGGGTAAAAGTTAGTTAAATTTAGACCTAAGTCGTTGTGTATTGATAATATCGTGTAGTATACGTAACCAAGTGCTAAATTAAAGGTCTCAAGTTCAATCCAAGCAAGCTCCAATTTCTTGAGTTATTTTAGAATTTAATATCACAGTTTTCAAAATGGAGAACCTGTGCTCAATTCGTTGGTATCTTGTTAATGTTTATAACCTTAGAACTTCAGAAAGATGCACCGAAGTTGATTCTAATTTATTAAACGAAAACTATCTTTAAAAATTATCAAGTTATGCCCAAAAGTTTTTATTTAAAATCGTTTGTATTGCGTTTTTCTTGTGTCTCCTGCTTGTGATCTCTCCCCGGTTGTGTCCATCTCGCTAAGAGAGTGCGGGAACAGAGAGTGCAGCTGTGTTAGCACACGCGCGTCTACTATAATATGCAGATGGCTGGTGTGCGTAACTAGACAAGCATATTTTGATCTTGAAACGTTTGATCTAAGTCTGGGTGTCTTGAATGATTTAATGAATTCATGACCTTAGGCAATAAGTACCCTCATGATTTTAGGTTTATTTTTAGCCTATCTTGTATCTATGCGATGGAAATAAAAAATGAAGCAGTTAAAGTAATTTTCATTTTTGAGAGCATTAATTAGCATTGCCATTCAACGTGGCAATGCTGCCAGCCTTTTGGGCACACTCCCAGCCGGCAACGATGCCGATGAAGTTTTTATGCCTTGTTTTAATTATTGTTTTTTAGTGTGTTAATTTATTTAAGTGTATATATATAGATTATAAGTTAGTTGTAAATAAAAAAAAATATATATAATATATTTTTTAAGAAAAAGTCCTAAAAGCGTTGCACACCCTTTTCTACATCCTAATCTTTGAATGTCTAAAAAACCC
Organism: Trichoplusia ni; assembly: GCF_003590095.1. Lineage (NCBI taxonomy): Eukaryota > Metazoa > Arthropoda > Insecta > Lepidoptera > Noctuidae > Trichoplusia > Trichoplusia ni. The sequence goes on from NC_039494.1 coordinate 7,082,709, forward strand.
TACTTGATAGGTAGGTTTCATAAATTTCACTCAGTATAATCAAAATATCTTCTTATATTCTTCCAGGGCATACAAAACAGAGATGGACCCTGCTCTGGCTGTGGAGCATGCAGCTCTCTCTCGCCAGAAGACCATGAATGATGCACTGGATATCGGAGACTCTCCTGTGCAGCGGTTCTATGAAGGGAAGACTATATTCATCACTGGAGGATCTGGCTTCCTTGGGAAACAACTCATTGAGAAGCTGTTCAGGTTTGCTATTTTCTTCTTCACCTTGCTCTACTTATGGTTGTAAAATAATACTGGCCTTGGAGTAGATATGTTTCTTTCTTTCTATTAGCATTAATTTATAGAACTAGTGGCTATAGCTATGTGTCTTTCTCTTGAAGAATTATCGGCAAAAAACACTATAGGTCATTTTTTAAATAAAATTGTCAGTGGGATTGTCCAAAAGGATTACCGTGGTACACAAAAGGGCAAATGGGTTTTATTCAGTACAAGTTTAACACATGGCCAGAAATCGCAAAAGATAGAAAGATCTGGAAGAAAGACAAGAGAAAAAGGCTATATAAAAATGAAAAGTCTGTCACTCTCTTCCGCTCAACCCAAAGCGGAAAGATTCATTTGATGATTTTCCATCTAAAAAAAGAACTGGTTATTCAAAAACTAAACTTTTTCTTTATATTTTTAGGGCGTGCAATATCCACAAAATGTTTGTTTTGCTCAGACCGAAGAAAGGAAAAGAGATAGGAGAGAGACTGCAGGAGATGTTTAAAGACCCGGTGAGTACAAGGGGCACATGTTGGGAGAGGCTTAAGTCAAGCAGTGGACCTCGGTAGGCTGAATTGAAGAACTACTGACTGAACGATTTTGGTGTGATCAAACTGGTCTGGAGAATCTCGTCGCTAACCGATAACAGGTTAAGCTACGCCTGACGAGGTTGGTCCGTAGATGGGTGACCATCTTTGTCATAACGAGTTTCTCCGTGTTTCGGAAAGCACGCTAAAGTGGGTCTCGGCTGTTATTAATATCTTTGACAGTCGTTACAAGGTAGTCAGAAGCTTGAAAGTCTGACAACCAGTCTAACCAAGGGGTATCGTGTTGCCCAGGTAACTGGGTTGAGGAAGTCAGATAGGCAGTCGCTCCTTGTAAAACACTGGTACTTAGCTGAGTCCGGTTAGACTGGAAGCCGAGCATAACATAGTTGGGAAAAGGCTAGAAAAATGATGATGAGCTTTGGTGTAATCATGACTATTGACATAACCAAAATATTTTCAGGTTTTTGACATGGTTAAGGAGCGAAAGCCGTTGTTTGCTGAAAGGATTGTCCCAATAGAAGGGGACGTGTCGGAATTGAAGCTTGGACTTAGCGAGAAAAACTGGAATATTATCACCAAGGAGGTATAATGATTAAAATATATTCTTGTAATAAAACAGGTCTATGTAGGAGCATCCACAGGGCAGCTTGTGGCGAGCTGTTTGTGAGTAGCGCCACAATGGAACCTGAATGCCTCAGGGAGTCACTCTTCAAGGACACTCCCAGCTCTTTCTTGCCTTAACTGGCTGGCTAGAGAGCGGTCGCTAGAGCTACGAGTATATGCTCGGGGGTCGAAGTGTCGCACCTCTCGGACTGGTGTTGCCCATCTGCTGCCTATCGTGGTGCTATTAAACCTAATTAAATGAATCCAGCAGTTTCATCGTAAAGAAGTAACAAATAAACGTTGCATATTGCATTTATAAATTGTCTGGACTTTAAAAGAGACTGCGACCCCTGAGTTTCTTTCGACATTTCTTCTCAGGGTAGTCAGACAGGAAATGTCGACTCCAGCGCTCTCAAAAACGACATATAAAAGTGTTGATATATTCTACCTGCAGAATAAATGATTTCATTTCATTTCACATTCGCATACTTTCAATATTTTCAATCGTTCTTTTATACACTCCCTTGTTTGTTAGTCGTTCCGGTTGGATTTTTGCAACTCAGTTTTTAAGCACTTCCCGAGTAGCTAGCAGACTGTAATTTTCATTGTAGCTTCAAACCCAATGACAATGCAATTCACAACAATCAAAACAACTCGACCGATTTTGATATTTTTTTATGGAGTGACATTTAAGAACATGGTTTTTTAGATATTGTAAATCTATTATTTTTTTTCAGACTGAAGTTATTTTCCACATGGCAGCTACGACACGTTTTGATGAGCCTGTCAATGTGGCGACCATGATTAATATTCGAGGAACCAGGGAAGCGATACTACTTGGCAAAGAATGTCAGAAGATCAAGTGAGTAAAGTTACTTTTAATATATAATCTAATATATAAAATTCCCGTGTCACGATGTTAGTTACCGTACTCCTCCGAAACGGTTCGACCGATTCTTATGAAATTTTGTATACGTATTGGGTAGGGCTGAGAATAGAACAACATCTATTTTTCATACCCCTAAGTGACAAGGGTTGCCCACACTATAATTTATTTTTTGGACGAATTTGTTTGTTTCCTTTTTTTATAATTTTGCATTAAAAATACATACAACTAGAAAAAAACATCGGCAAAACCACGTTTGCTGGGTCAGCTAGTATTATATATAGGTTTTTGAGATCCGACTATCGAAACGAATTGATCTAACATTCCACAACTTGCATTATTTGCATACAACGCCATCTAGTGTCAAACGAAGTAAAGCTTGTATTATGACTTGATAACTGATAAACATACCTATATATTACACCCAAACATGGATAATATGATCATGTCCATCAAACAAACATTTCACATGCTTGGGAATCGAACCCAAGACCTCAGATATAGCAGTCTGGGCCACTTACCACTAGACCGACAGGCCTGTCATACTTATCTCTATTATGTATGTATTTAATCTTGTACTCATAACCCAAACTTTACTTAGTTCGACACTAGATGGCGTTGTATGAAAGTCGTTCAAAATTATACTACATCACAAATCATTACAGGTCCTTCGTATATGTATCCACGACGTACACAAACGCGACGGACTCCAACCTTCACACGGAGGTGCTGGAGAAGTTCTACCCGAGCCCCGTGGATCCGGACCTGATGATCCTGATGGCGGAGACCATGGAACCAGAGAGACTGAACGCCATAGAGGCGCAGTGAGTTGTACCTAGATAACGTTTCGCTTTTCACGGGATAACTTTATGGGAAGAGACCCGGTCCTTTTTTCCACGTTTTTATAAACTCACTTTCTTGTTTTTTTTATCGTTCCGGTTGGATTTTTGCAATTCAATTTTGAGGCACTTCCCGATAAGCTAGCAGGCTGAAATTTTCGGAAGCTGACAAAATTTGATAAAATTTTACATTAAAAACGTGGGTACTTAGATTTTTTTATTCTATTAATTTTAAGTCGAGCACGGGGACACAGGTCCACAGGTCCTTATGGTATTTAATTCAATAGGCGTTCCTACCTACGAGTAACCTGGCAAACGGTTTAGTGAGTGATTCACACAATTTTCAAAAGATATTTTCTCTTTCGCAGGCTTATTAAAGGCTACAAAAACACGTACACATTCGCGAAGGCTGTCGCGGAGGACATTGTCAAGACACTATCAGGGGACCTGCCTATTTGCATCGTCAGACCTGCAGTAGGTAAGAAAAACCAGCCGTAGTCATTCCCATTATACGTATAGTTCCCTGAAATAGAAATCATGGGCATAGATAATGTTTATCGCATTGGAATGGACCTTGGGAACTTGGGAATTACTTTTTCGACAGTAGACTTGAATGTGATTTGTCAGTTTCACAAAATACATAGGTTAATCTATATATCTATATCTATACTCTATACTAATATATAAAGCTGAAGAGTTTGTTTGTTTGTTTGTTTGTTTGAACGCGCTAATCTCGGGAACCACTGGTTCGATTTGAAAAATTCTTTTTGTGTTGAATAGACCATTTATCGAGGAAGGCTATAGGCTATATAACATCACGCTGCGACTAATAGGAGCGAAGATACAATGGAAAATGGGGAAAATTCTAACCACGTGGACGAAGTCGCGGGCAACAGCTAGTTAGGTTATATTATTACCCAATTGTGTTAGAATGGGGGTTATGTTTTCAACTGACTGTCAACTGAATATAGGTAATATGTCTATTGCTTGGTATGCACAACAGACTAAATGATGGGGCGTGTGGTGGTAAATAATATAAAAATTATACAAACACAAACTTTGAGGAGCTCGTGGCTAAGCTATAACCGCATAAGTGATTCTATCACAGGTTAAGCTATGCTTGACGCGGTTGGTCCGTAGATGGGTGACCATCTTTGTCATAGCGAGTTCCTCCGTGTTTCGGAAGGCACGTTAAATTGTGGGTCCCGGCTGTTATTCTTACATCTTTGACAGTCGTTACAGGTAGTCAGAAGCTTGAAAAGTCTGACAGCCAGTCTAACCAAGGGGTGTCGTGTTGCCCACGTAACTGGGTTGAGGAGGTCAGATGGGCAGTCGCTCCTTGTAAAACACTGGTACTCAGCTGAAACCGGTTAGACTGGTAGCCGACCCCAAAATAGTTGGGAAAAGGCTAGGCTGATGATGATACAAACACAAACTTTCAAAATGGCTTAAAAATGCCAAAAAAAGATTCACAGGTTTTTCGTCTCATACTAGTGATATATATGGGCATCATGTCAAGCCAGTAAAATACTAGGAAAAAATATTATATTTATGTATCGTTTATATTAGTTGCCAAGTATGCTTTTTTATTGTTAATTGAGACACTGCTATTTACTATATTTTATGGGAACTATCGTGCGTCTGATTCATTGTTAAGTAATGCAACGGTACGTACGCGATCCCGCCGCGTCAGCTCATGATAAAGGAGGTTGGGTCCGAATCTAGTCGAGCGATACCGATAAATACGCGTGAGTAAACCGTTACATCGTTTAATAATTGCTTTTTACTTTTTTCAGTAATATCATCGTATAGAGAACCTATGCCTGGTTGGACAGACATGAGCTGTACATACGGAGCCAGTGGGGTAAGATCAGTGGGATCAGTATTTTTTTTTGACAAAAATTGTTGATTTTGACACTAGTTTTAGAGGCTGCTTTTATTTTAGAAATTGTTTGATTTTTACAAACACGATGAAGATTTATTGTGCTACGTATGTTATTAATAATCAATTAAAATTTGAAAGAAACAATTAATTATGCACTAGGACGTTCAATACAGAATTGAACAAAAAAAAAATTGATAAAAACCAAGCGGATAAAGTCGTTGGTACAGCTAGCCCTTTATTTTTAACTGCTAAATATTATTTTGCAGATGATCTTAGGTCCAGCGACAGGACTCATCCACGCCACCTACACAAACAACAGCGCAGCATACAGTTTAGTACCGGTTGACTACGTGAACAATGCCGTACTAGTGGCAGGGTACCACACTGGCACTAAAACTGACAAGGATATCAAGATTTATGCCGTCTCAAGTGCTAGGCAAATGTTCGTCTGGCGTAAGTTGATCTTTTAAATTGGAAGTGTGATTTTGTATAAAATATTGTATCAACGCCATCTATTATATTTTATGTGAATTATTAAGTAATTTAATGGTATTACAGACAGCGCCATCTATTGATAAGATTTTGAATTAAATTAAAATCAATTCTTTGTTTTTGTTAACTTTTTTATATAATTATATCAAATAATGTCTTCTAAAGATACATATCGCATTTGTTTGCATTCTTTCAGGTCCAGTCTATACAAAACTAAGAGAGCTTGGAAGAGTTCTGCCCAGTCCTTTGGCCGTCTGGTACGTGTACACAGTAAACACTGGAAACAAACACTTGTTTCTATTACTAACATGGCTGCTGCACTTCATCCCTGGGTTAATAATGGACGCAGCTTGTTTACTCATTAGAAAACCGCCTATGTAAGTACCTGAACATACTTTATTTTTGATCCTTTTGACCGCAAATACTCCATTTATTATTTATTTATTTATTTATTTATTCAAAACAAAGGCATACAATTATAGGTAGTCAAAAAAATCGCCAAACTGTATAACAGTTTGTTGGCGATAATAAATTTAGTTAAAACTAAGTTGCTTAAGGTAATATTGACGAACTAAAAAAATTCTAAACAGACAAATAGTTCACTTATTATAAAATACCTACTAAAATTAAGTTTAGACCGAAAACAAGATAGCATTTGTTTTAAAACGCCTAATCGTTTTGAAATACAATCGTATGGCCTGTGTTATTGCTATTCAAAATTGGCAGGCGTTTATAAAAATACGCACCAAAATAATATCATTATTTTTTGCACGCCTTTTTTTAATGATGCATGCTAATAACTTATTAATACTTTTAAATTAATTACAGGTTCACAAAAATATATAGGAAAGTCTACAAATCGTCACTGGCACTCTCATATTTCACGACGCACACTTGGGTTTTTGATGACGCGAACGCTGATAAACTGTACCTAAGTTTGACACCAAATGACAAACTGATATTCAATTTTGACACAACAAATATTGATCAAATGGAATACGTTACTTTATGGTGCGTTGGTATTCGCAAGTATTTGATCAAAGATGGTATTAAGAACACAAATTACGCGATCAGAAAGCAGTTCTGGTTGCACAAATTGCATTGTTTGGCTACGATAATATATGTTTATTTTATTTTTAAGTTTTTGAGTATTGTTAGCTATTTTATTTTGAGTATTTTTAGTTGATAAGTTATGTTATTATAATATATTTAACTGATGTGCTTTTTGTTTTATTTACAATTTTATTACAAACTTTTTTAAGCTTCACGGTTTGCCTAACCTTGATTTTTAGGGTTCCGTACGTCTGAATACAAAAACGGGACCCTTACTTACTTACTTACGGATCACTCGTGTGTCTGTCCGTCCGTCGCTTACTGTCAATTATCTCCGAATCTATTAGACCGATTAACTTGAAATTTGGTACACATATCCATTCCTGTGACCCAAACACAGAGGTGTGACGTGAGCAGATGAAATCTGTATATGGGGGGTCATTTTTGGGGGGGAAGGGGAAAATTAAAAAAAAAAATCTGAAAACTGCATCGTGTGGCATATCAAATGAAAGGTTTTATTGAGAAGATCTTAAATGTATTTTTTTGTAATTTTAAAATAAATAATTTCAAATTTATTCAAGAAAATAGACGAAAATTGACTATTCCCCCCCCCCCCTTTATCTCCGAAACTACTGAACCTAAAATTTTGAAAAAAATACAGAAATTAGTTTTCTCCTTATAGATTATAGGAAAACCTATAAGAAGTCCATGATATTAAAATAACATGGTAAATCACTCAATGTTGTGCGTACCACCTTACATTTGCAGGTGGAATGTGTGGGAGAACATATTTTTTAACTAGAAAAACATGATAGGTAACATCGTACGGAACCCTCTTCACGCGAGTTCAACTCGCACTTGTCCCCTTTTATTTATTAGCAACAACAGAATAACATGAGACATTGAGTCACCACGCCAAACACACTATGCGCGAAGTGATGCGGGTGCGATCCCCGCGTCGACAAGTATTTGTGTGATCCACGAATGCTTGTCTTGAGTCTGGGTGTCTTTGTGCATGTGGCTTGAATGTTTGTGAAAACCTCCGCATCATAATTTCGTTCTTCGCTCAAAGTCGAAAGCAACTGAACAAATTTAAGTCTTTAAATATTCATAGAAGTCCAGGTAAGGTGTCTAGCTCCACTTCAGCCTCGTTATTGTGTCACCGTCGTCTCGAGCTTTGGTTCGTTTTCGGATACCCACATTACGGACTTGGTCTTGGAGTTTAATGCCTCTCATAGCATCCCATGGCTCTCTGTACCACTTTAATCTTATGGTATTTTTCGGCATATATATGTTAACATTGGGGGAATTGAGCCGGTCGCGCTGGAGACAATATGCAGAGGCCTATGCCCAGCAGTGGACAGCTACAGGCTGGAATGATGATGGTGATGATGATATGCTAGCATTTAACATTTCAAAATCAGTAATTTGATGATAGCTAAGTGGCGCTACAATCGCGCCTGAGAATTGTAATTAAAAGAATTTAATATTCTATTAAAATTTAAAAGGGCGTATAATTGGCCTCTAGGATTTTGTATACAATTGATTTATGTAACAAAAAAAGTATTTGATATTTATGTACAGTATGTTGTTTTATATTAAGTTTTTATTAAGTTCCTCGTGTAAATTTGGCGGTAATCAAATCTCGCAAGTTAAAGACCCACTTCCCGGTTTCCGATTGAGATGACATTTTGCATGTTTATGTATATTGTGTGACGATGTGATATTATGATGACATGGAGCTGATCTGATGCTGGGAAATGGTCGCTATAAGTTCGCTATAAAACGAATTTAGAGTCGATGGAATACCGTATTTGACTAAATCTTCTTATATATGTGTCAGTTTAGTCCGTCAGATAAATTTCCAAAAATACTTTATATGTATTTTTCATTTTATCACATCAGTAAGGAAGATTTAAAGCTTATGATGATGAAATGTATCTACGGTAGTCCGGATAATCCGGATAATAGTTAAGTAGAGCAAACGGACAGTTGCAAACCCTTTTACATACAAAATCGATTATTAACCCCACCATCTATTTATATCTTTGAAATATGTAAATTTGTAAGAAAAAATACAATCTCGACCTGTTAGACACAAAAACATGTTAATGCTTCCTTCCTCACACTTGTCACTCCATACTAACAGTCCTTATGTAATGTCGATTAAAATATATAACAAATTACGGTTTGCTTAACCTTGATTTTTATTTATAAGCAACTAAAGAATAACATGAGACATTGAGTCACCACGCCAAACACACTATGCGCGAAGTGATGCGTGAGGGTTCGATCCCCGCGTAGACAAGTATTTGTGTGATCCACGAAAACAAGCGAAACAAAATTCATACACGCACTTAAAGACATTTTCATCAATAACGCCTATTACTCAATAAATGAATACATGAATGATAATAATATAGTACATAACATACCAAAAATTACATAAAACACTTCACACATCCCGATCTCCAAAAATATATATTTTAGTAAAATTATTTTATGTTTTTTATACTGATAATACCTGTTTATTTACTGTATAGATTAAGTCCTATAATATGTTCCTGTTTATTTTTAAGTAAGATACCTATTTAAATAATTTTAGTTTTTATTGTTTAAATAATTTTAGATATAAGATTAATTTGCTGTACCCTACAGGGTTCAAAAATGCTCTAACCCATTTTGTAACATTGTGGAATGCAAATAAATAATATGAATAAATTTAACATCACTTGCTAGTAAAGAGCGTACTGGTAAGTGACGTCACAAGCTATTTGAAATCACTGTGTCCTCTAAATTTTGTGTTTATGAGATAAAAGAAAGAATACCTATCCAATACTTTTTGGAAATCTCTCTCTTTACTTACCGTACGATCAAGCAAGCAACTGGTAATTAAAACTCTAGTTTTTTTAATTAATTTGCATTAAAATATTACTACACAATGTTTTTATTTTTACTAAAACCTAGTGCCCTTAAAAAGGAAGGTTTAAATGTTGTTTTTTTTTATTACAATCCTACTACTATTATAAAGGCGAAAGTTTGTAAGTATGGATGTATGGATGTTTGTTACTCTTTCACGTAAAAACTACTAAACGGATTTGAATGAAACTTTTTAACACATTTTTTGCGCTTACACTACAAACGCTGACTGAATCCTACAAGATAGATAGAAGGCAGATACATAGAAAGAAGGCAGGTATAAATAATAACTTATATCTTCTAACCACGCGGACGAAGTCGCGGGCAACAGCTAGTACAGAATAACTCGGTCAAGTGTTAGTCAGACTCGTGACACCGAGGGTTCCATACAAATAGGACAAATAAAATACTGTTGCACCTATTCCAACCAGCTACCCATCTACCCACCTTTTCCAGTGACCCAAAGGTTGGCTCGCAGCATTAATGCTTCCGCGTTATGTACCACAATATTTTACGTAAAACTTTAATAAATAAATAAAATACAAGAAAAATCACCACCAAATGGTCACCCATCAAATTAATGATTGAACAAGAATTGTTTAACTACGATTTTTATTTTTAGTACTTTTATCATCTGTGTAAATCTCAACTGTCTTGCTGTCAAGGTTCTTGAGATACAGCCGGGTGACGAACGGGAGCCTCAGAAATAGGGTTCCCTTTGAATACGAAATGTTAAACACACTCTAATCCCGTGACTTACTTGTCATATAAGAACTTCTCAATTCTTATGACATGAAATAAATTAATGAACGAATAAAAAAATAATTTTGATTTAATTAATTTACTCGATCTAAACCATTGTATCATATAACCCAGGACAGAGAATTTGCCCAGCAGTGGGAGTCAGTAGGCTTAGTAAAAAAAATGAAGAATATGTTATTTATTTTTTGTACATTTTTCTCTAATTGAATTCGAAAAACATCCTGTACAACATCGTAAGACTTATTTAAATTGGGGCAATTGCAAATTTTGAAAAATTTTGAAAATTCCAGTCCGTATTGTATTTATTCTCATGAATAACGAACAATAGCTAGAGTACTATAATTTAGGTTGTTCTCGTCTAATAACGAATACTTGCAGAAATAACCAAGTGGCCAGGATTATCCATCAGCAGCTTGCTCTGAAGTACAAACTTATGGAATCTGAGGTGCCGTACTATAGGTATGTTCCCCACCCAGTTCTCGAAAATGGTCATGTCACATTGTACTGGGATCCATCTATCATCACTGGCAGGACTCATCATCATCTTCATCTTAAATTTTCCTAACTATGTTGCGGTCAGATTTCAGTCTATCTGGATGCAGCTAAGTTAGTTTGGCCACCTCAAACCAAATCCCTGGGCACGATACCCCTTAGTTAGAGAGGGTGACAGAGTTTCTTACTTCTGACGGTAAATACTTTCAAAGATGTACAACATGTACAACACTTACACAACCATAAATCTTGAAGACGTGGTGAAAGACCGTCTGGTACCAGACGAACGGACAGACTGACAGACAGCGTTGCCTCACTAATCTTGTTACATTTTTACCCTTAGAGTACAGAATACTACAAACAAATTATATGCACATCTGGATTTAGCTCATGAGGCTGTCGACTTGCTGGAGTTGGACTCGGCAATCATTCATGACTGCCAATGTCTTAATAACCAAAAGCAATGACCAATACCATCTAAAGCGCTGTTTGGACAAAAGAAATTTGATCATATGGATGTACAACTGCATTATTTAAGCTCAATATTTATTAATAATATACTTTCCCATAACCCTCCAGATCATGGATTCAGCATTAGAAATAGAGTTGAGAGCGCGTCGGCTGCAGGAGCCGATGAATGCTGTGATAGACCTGGGCACCTCTCCCGTCCAGAAGTACTATGAGGATACCACCGTCTTCATCACTGGAGGCTATGGTTTCCTTGGGAAAGCACTTGTTGAGAAACTCTTCAGGTAAGGACCAATACGTGGGAGATGGACCAATTGGGGAAAGTGCCTCCTTTGACGTGGTACATTAGTTGCAAATTGTAAGTGTTCTTGATAAAAATAAAAAAAGTTAAGAAGCTGTTTAGAAGTTGAGTTGGTGAACCACTCGTATTTATTTTTTGACGACTTCCGCAGTAAGGAATTTAGTCCTTGTTTGCCAAGAGGTTATTCAAACATTCAAGTCACTTGCAAAAAGACACCCAGACTCAGGACAAGCATTCGTGGATCACATAAATGCTTCTCTTACGTACTATAGAAGATGTGCGTAAGAAGATCATATTATATCCTATCAGAGTCAAAAGGTTATATGGTTTTTCAGGGCCTGTAAAATTAAGAAAATATACTTACTGATGAGATCTAAGAAGGGCAAGACTATTCAGGAGAGGTTAGAAGAGGTTCTGCAAGATCCTGTGAGTGTAAATTTTCATAACACCTTTACCAAGAATTTTGACATGCACGAGCTGGTGTTTATCTATACTAATATATAAAGCTAACGAGCTTTTTTGTTTGAACGCGCTAATCTCAGAAACTACTGGTTTAAATTGAAAAAATATTTTTGAGTCATCGATGAAGGTTTTACGCTATATACCATCACGCTGTGACTAAAAGGAGCGAAGATACAATGGAAAATGTGGAAAAATCAGGGAAAATTATGTTCCGTTCGAAAATTTCTAACTTTAGCTTCTAACCACGCGGACGAAGTCGCGGGCAACAACTAGTATACTATGATACCAGCTTTATATGTCCCACTGATGGGCATAGGCCTCTTCCCGTATAAGGAAGGTTTTGAGCATTGATCATCACGATAGTTTACTGCAGACGATTTCAGATCCCAATATTAGGAATCTAGGTTTCCTCACGATGTTTTCGTTCACCGTTTCTCAGTAGTGTCATAGATTAATTAAAAAAAGGACTTAAATATAACTTTGAACAAGTCACATTGGTACTTTGCCAGGGGGCAAGGACGAGGCTATGTTATTAAAAATGAATGGTCAATATTATAATAAATTACTGTCAGGTGTTTGAACTGGTGAGAGAGAAGCAGCCCAGGTTCGCGGAGCGCATCGTGCCGGTGTCCGGGGACGTGGCTGAGCCCAGACTGGGGCTGTCTGATAAGGACTGGAACACACTCACTAAGGAGGTATGTTATGAACAGAAGGTTCCAAAATTGGTCAACCATCAATTGAATGACCGAAAATTTACGTACCATTTATGACTGAACTGGATTTTTATTCTATTTTTTGTTGTAACAAAGGCTACTAAAGTGCTTGAGATAAAGCGTTATGAAAGACATGATAGATGATATATTCAGATGATAGATAGGCAGCCAGACAAACAGACAGATAGCGGAGCCTTAACAATATGGTTTCGTTTTTACTTATTGGATACAGCACCCTAAAAATCTTTGTGTTTCATATTGTTTTACAGTTGTCCGAGAAACCCTAACTGTGTGTCCCTGCGGCTTTTTCAAAGAGCTGTGAATCTAGTCTCAATTATGGTTTTTGGGTTCCAAAAGCAAAACTTGGTATGGTATCTTAAGGTCAAGAGTCCGACTCGTCAAGACTGGTGTTTTATGTTTACAGGTTGACATAATATTTCATATGGCGGCTACAGTACGATTCGATGAACCGCTCAAAGTGGCAGCCAAGATCAACGTGGGGGGGACTCTTAGAGCTGTGGAGTTAGCCAAGAACTGCACCAAACTCAAGTAAGAATATTCACTGAAGATTGAAACTACAATCAGATTGAAATCTAGTATGAAGTAGCTCCTAGAACATTAGCTAGCACATCATGGGACGGACTTTGGATTCGCTGATTCTTCTTCTTATCGTATGGTTGATGTACAACCTGGTGTCAGAGTGTATCACGCCCGTAGTCCTCTGACGTGACGCAACACACCCTTGAAAAATTCTCAGGTGTGTCGCGCCTCACGATGTTTCCCTTCATCGTTTTTAGCAAGTGATAATTGCTTATAATCAAAAAGATACTGGAGCGTGTTATTCCGTCCTTTGACTTGTCAGTTCTACCACTATCATTGCTTATCATAATATTTACCTTCCTGATTGCTCCTCCAACAGGCAGTTTATCCACGTGTCAACCGCATACACTCATGCTACCAGAGAGAGGGTCGGCAAAGAAGTGAAGGAGCAGTTCTACCCGTGCCCCATGAGTCCAGACCTGTTCATGGAAGTGGTCGACACCTTGGATGAGAGACGCCTGAATGGTATAACACCAGGGTAAGTATTTGGAGACAATAACAGATGAAAGCGATGTCCCAAAATGGCTGCTGGCTCAGACTAAATTTGGAGGATCCACTGCTGGACATAGGCCTCCCCAATTGCACGCCATCGAGATCTATCTTCGGCTGCTCGCATCCAGCTCCTGTCGTCTTGATCAGATCTTCACTCCACCGTGCCTGAGGATGCCTACAGTACTGCCTACACTTCGTTTTTCAGACGCGGAGTTTTGGTTGTTCTGACGAAATTAAAGGGAGGCCTATGTCCAACTGTGGGCCACAATAGGCAAGGTGCATTGATTGATTGGTCGAAAACCCTACCATTAATAAAGGCAGAGGCTTTCTCCCATAGGCTGAAAATTTGAGAATTTGTGACCATCCTATCTCTCTGCGAATCGTACATATTTCAATATTTGGAATTCAAGTGTGTTGAAGTAATTAAAAAGAAATATTTCATTTTAAACTGAGAATTCTCTGTCGTATTTTGAAGGCTACATAATATTCCTGCCAGCTGCAATAATTTCTCACTTGTTTTATTTCGCAGGTTGATCAAGGGCTGGCCGAACACGTACACATTCACGAAGGCGCTAGCTGAGCACGTGGTCCGCGATGCTGGCGCTGACCTGCCTGTTTGTGTCGTGAAGCCTCCCATTGGTAACACTTACTGAACCACATGACCTGCCAAGCTAGCCAAGCAAAATCTCAACAATATCTAACGCCAGTAGGAAACACTCAAATATATATAGTAAATGAAGGTTATAGATGAAAGTCACGTTTTACTCATCACTGTACTAGCCTCTTCCCAACTATGTTGGGGTCGGCTTCCAGTCTAACTGGTTTCAGCTAAGTACCAGTGTTTTACACGGAGCAACTGCCTATCTGACCTCCTCAACCCAGTTACCTGGGCAACACAATACCAATTAGACTTCCTAGGTTCTGACTACCCGTAACGATAAACCAAACTCGTTATGACAAAGATTTTCACCCATCTAGGGAACGACCGTGTCAAGCGTATCTTAGCCTGTGATCGAGCGACTTGTGTTACAGCAACAGTTAAAGCTTAGCCATGAGCTCCTCTTATCCAAACGAAATGTCTTTTCCATACAACGATTGACGTTAAAGATATTTCACTTGTCTAGAGGGGCTGGGCAGCTGTGAGACCAGCTTGATAGCTCCACCTATGGAGATGTAACATCAGTAGCAACAGGTTGAAGAGTTTCTCCCGGACATAATGCTCTTTTGTTCCAGTTCTTCATGCCTTGTACGAGCCACACCCTGGGTGGATGGAGAAGTCATGTTTAGGTGGACCTATTGGTGTGAGTATAACTTTCCCTTGCCTAATTAAAATATAATCTACTTCAACCTAAAAAGCTATCGGGATTTTTTCTCCTCGGCAACATGTCTTTTTTTCAATTTTTTTCCCGCAGTTGAGTACGTATCTTGGTGTATCCTTGTGTCTCGGGTTTCACGAACATTCTTAACCACATGCACAAAGACACCAAGACTCAGGACAAGCATTCGTGGGTCATACAAATGTTTGTCCTACGCGGGCATCGAACCATTATTTACTAATGGTTATATTTCTTTCAGATTTCCGTGGGAGTGGGTTTGGGTGTGGTACACGTGTTTTTCGTCGACGTAGAAAACAAACTGGCAACTGTACCACTTGAATATGTTAACAACGCAATCATTGGAGCTGCGTGGGACTCGACCGAGCGGCAGAAAGAAGGAAATAAAGAAGTACCTTTGTATATAATTGCGAACGAAGAAGGACTTGTTAAATGGAGTAAGTTTTTACTTAATTTAAAACGTATCTTTGCCCCGCGGTTTCACGCCTTTGAAAACGTAGGTCCCTCTCCCGGTGCCTTTATATTATTCGGGGCGGAGATCATCATCATCATCTCAGCCTATCGCCGTCCACTGCTGAACGTAGGCCTCCCCCAAAGAGCGCCAACCATCCCGATCCTGGGCAGCCCGCATCCATCCGCTGCCAGCTACCTGGGCGGAGATGGATCCAACAAATCACAATCGTAACAAAAGTCAGGATTACTTACATCACATTAGTTAAGAGATAAAAGAAATATGTAGCCAGGTGCCAAACTAATAGGCAGTGTTAGCAATAGGATTGGCCCTTGACTGTCCCGTCGGTTTAATGGTCGCCTGACAGCCATACCGGAGGTTGTGGATGCGATTCCCACCCATAACAAATATTATTTTGTGTGATGAGCACAATCATTTATTCTGTACCCGGATTTAATTTATCAATATTATGTATTTAGAAATATACAAGTATATTTATCACTTGCTTTTTCTACTCATAATACAAGCTTTGCTCATTTTAAAACTAGATGGCGTTGTTTGAAAGTTTCGATCTAATATTATTATTTCTTTTTCAGAGGATTACAGTAAATGTTTGTCCGAAGTCTGCGACCCTGCAGGAGTACCTTCACCTGTCTCCCTATGGTACTGCTATTTGTTAGAGACCAAAAATATCTTCGTCTACCATTTGTTGAGCTGGCTTTTGCATTACATACCGGCATACATCATGGATGGTGTCTGCGCTGTCATTGGGAAGAGACCGAAAGGAATTCCGTTGTAAGATTTGTTTTTTACAAGCCTTTTTTCACCTGTCCTTTTGTCTGTCAAATCTGGCTAGTTAAAAACATCGAATAAGAAATTTAAACCTTGTGTCGCGGGGGGTTTTCTCAAGCATTTAAGACACATGCACAAAGACACCCAGACTCAGGACAAGCATTCGTGGATATCACAAATGTTTGTTCCAAGCGAGGAACGAGCCTGTGACACGGCGCGCGCTCAGTGGGTTTGGCGTGGTGACCTCAACCGCTCGGCTATCCGTGCACTCGATTGAGTTGAAACTTTGCCTGTATATTTGATAATGTAGTATTATGATAACGTATGTACTTACCATGCAACCCAGCGCTGTGTGGGTGTAAAGTCACTAGCATTTTACCTGAAGAAACAAACAAAAGGCTATGACAGTTTGAACCTTGTGACATTAGTGATTTAACTATCCTGTTGGTCTAGTGGTTAGTGACCCTGACTGCTATTCCGGAGGTCGTGGGTTCGATTCTTAACCAGAACAAATGTTTGCGTGATAAATCTATTTCTTTTGCTGTATTTGGGTGAAAAATAAATTAATTTACTTGTTCTTTTTCTGGATGTCAATTATCTTAATTATGTATGTATTTAGAAATACATTTATAGGTTGTCTAGTACTCATAATACAAGCCTAATTTGAAACTAGGTGGCGTTGAGTGAAAGTTACATAAAAAAACTATAACAAAATCTCTTTTCTTTCAGATTCGTTCAAGTTTTTGAGAGGATAGACAAAAAGGCCGATGCCTACACATACTTTTTGACAAATTCCTGGAAATTCAGGGATCATAACGTCAAAGCAATGATCTCCCGAATGACAGAAAACGACAGAGCGATATTTAATTGTAATATTAATACAGTTGATATTGATACACATGGCGTTGTTTGGGGAACAGGCTTGAGAAGATATATCGTCAAAGATGGCTTAAAAGGCACGGTTCAAGCAGCGAAAAAACAAAAATGGCTGAAGTATGCAAATATGGTTTTTATTGCAGTCTATGTTTACGGTCTATGGTTTGTTGTGTCAACGTTATTGTCTCTGGTTTCTTATTTTTTTAGTTTCTTTCTTTAAATGATATTTTTTACGGTTTTTGTCCTTTTGTTAACAAAACCTTGAGTTTACGATTGACTGGCCTTGTGGTCTAGTGGTTAGTGACCCTGACTGCTATACCCGAGGTTGTGGGTTCGATTCCCACCCAGGACAAATGTTTGTGTGCTAAGCACGATCATTTGTTCTGTGGCTGAGTGTTATTTATCTATAATATGAAGGTATGTTTTTAGATAAATACTTAGAACATTTTCTTAAAAATATTAAATTTTAAGCAAAAACGTTGTTAAGTTCGCGAATAAGAATAAGAATCATTTTTAACTTTGACCAATTTAGTTAAAAAGGATAACTAGATGTTGAATATTTGCAGCCATTTTAAATTAAAAAGCTAGTTTATTTATTGAAGGTCTTGCAACAATTTTTTATCATTAATTATATATTGTCATGGAATGAAAATTCATATGTTTATTTATGAACGTGTGAATGCAACGCCTGACGTTTATCTTTGAGCAAAGACGCCAGTACTGCAACAGTTGCTGTGGTTAAGATTAAAGGTTCCATGCAGGGATTTGCATACATGAGGTGCAGGTTCGATCCCAACCCAGGCAAAATACCAATGTGACGTTTACAAAGTTATACATACATTTTAAATTAATCTAAATCACTGCTCAAATAGTGAAGAAAAACATCGTGAGGAAGCCCGAAATCGCTTGCAGTGCATAAGTTTGATGATCAGTGCTCAAATCTTTACATGGGAATAGGACATAATTTATACAAATGTTGGCTGGGTGTAATTTATTTATAATATTTACGTGTTTAAAAATACATAAGTAAGTAATTTTGCTTCGCTTAGTTTGAGACTAGATGGCGTTGTATGGAAGTTCTGGAAAATATAACGCTTTCTACATAATACATGACGTGTCACGATTTTAAGCAAATTTACTCTCCGTTTGCAATTTGGTCAAACTAACGATAGGACAGCTATCAATTTATAATCACAAAATTATTACAATTATTAATCGAGGTTGTACGCGGTAGGTCAGCTTGTAAATTATAAAGATAATGTTTGTTAGATTGTGGCTAAACTATAACTGTATAAGTGGAGCGATCGCAGGTTAAGCCACGCTTTACGCGGTTGGTCCGTAGATGGGTGACTATGGTGGAATATATCTTTGTCATAACGAGTTTCTCCGTGTTTCGGAAGGAACGTTAAATTGTTGGTCCCGGCTGTTATTCCTACATCTTTGACAGTCGTTACAGGTTGTCAGAAACTTGAAAGTCTGACAACCGTTCTGACTGAGGGGTATCGTGTTGCCCAGGTAACTGGGTTGAAGAGGTTAGATAGGCAGTCGCTCTTTGTGAAACACTTATACTTAGCTATATCTATTTATACTGGAAGCCTTTTCCCATTAGTTGGGAAAAGGCTAGGATGATGATGATGAGTTTGTGATCTTGTAGGCCATCTCACGATCTGTTAAACTAATTTTAGAAATATACCTATAACTAATAGAATGGCCTGTTATTTGTTAATGTGATAGGCTTCTGGCTTATACAATATGTTAAAAAATCTGTTAGATAAATTAAGGGGTTGCAGTGTAGGGTAAAATGATTATGTATGGTCTATTGGTGTAGTGGTTAGTGACCCTGACTGCTATACCGAAGGTCGTGGTTTCGATTCCCACCCAGGACAAATGTTTTTGTGATAAGCACAAAAAAATGGTCTGTATCTGAAAAAAATATTGGTGTCATAAGTTTGTTGCGTCTGTCTATCAATCTGTGTTACAAGTTTGTCGTGTCATTATCATAGCCAGGGCCGGATCTAGGGGCCCGCTTGGTTCAAGTTATTTTCATTCAGTGAAAAATTTATCGAGCTTTTTTTTGGTGGGACCCTGGTCATAGTGGGCCCCTAGGCACTGGCCTAAAGTGCCTTATGGATAATACGGCACTGATCATAGCTTCCTAAAGGATTGAGCGATTTCAATTTAATTTGTTTGTTATAAGGGTGAATTATGTGCGACTGAACTTCATCATATTTGATGAATATCTGATTCGAGTAGGGAATCAAATGAAAGCGCAATAAATTAAAATATTGGCTTTGTAGTCGATTCGCCCGAATTTCAGAAAAATTAGTACAATAATAGTTTCGGGCGAATAGTGCATTACAAAATTTTGGTGTACCGGATTCGCCAACTGTTAAATGTGTCTCGGGCGAATCTGCCCCTAAAAAATATTCAAAAATTAAAAGCAGTCGATTCGCCCGATTCGGGAGAGTTAAATTCGGGCGAATCGACTACTAACCCAAAATATTGATGACTTTATCAAGAGAGTTCTTAGCTAATAGCTTCTTACGATATATCGAATATTACAAATCATAATTTTCACAGCAATAATTATGAAAATTTTCTACTATAAGATCTTTTAAGTAATATTTAAGCAGTGCCGTTTTTTAATCATGTGGTGAGGAAGGCGTTAAGCATGGATGTGGATGGATATAGGGGAAGAGGACGACCAAAGAAACGATGGATGGATTGTGTGAAAGACGATATTGCTGCAAAGAGTGTTCCTTGTGAGATGACGGCCGATAGGAAGGTATGGAAGAAGATGACATGTTGCGCCGACCCCGAATAAAATAATTGGGATAAGGGCAGGGGAATGATGACTTAAGCAGTGCCGTCAACAGACAATAAATTATTCATAACTTCACTTTCACTTGTTTTTTTATTTATTTTACTTGGAAAAGTACCTGCAATGTTTATAAATAACTAACAATGTATCTAATGTTTATTCTAAAGCCGGGGCTACACAAGTACCGAACTTCATGATGTTTAGTTTAGATATGAAACGGATAATGGCCGATGTGCTGGAGCTAAGCTATAACCGCAAAAGTGAATCGATCACAGGTTAAGCTTGATGCGGTTGGTCCATAGATGGGAGACCATCTTTGTCATAACGAGTTCCTCCGTGTTTCGGAAGGCACGTTAAATTGTGGGTCCCGGCTGTTATTATTACATCTTTAACAGTCGTTACAAGGTAGGCAGAAGCTTGAAAAGTTTGATAACCATTCTAACCAAGGAGTATCGTGTTGCCCAGGTAACTGGGTTGAGGAGGTCAGATAGGCAGTCGCTCCTTGTAAAACACTGGTACTCAGCTGAATCCGGTTAGACTGGAAGCCAGGATGATGATGATGATACTGGACAGCTTTGAGACAGTGTGTTGGAGAATTAACTTAGCCTCTTAAAGCGACATGGAAAATGATTTTTATTGAAATGATTGGTACTGCATCTGGGCTCCAATTCTGCTATTTACAATGGCCAATGTATGAATGAAAATTGGCTTAAAATATCATTTTTGTATTTTTTCCTGCAAGATAATTGGAAATTCAGTACGGGACGCTACACCCAAGATCAATACAATTAACTTCCAATTATTGTATTGGCAAAATGATTAATAGAATAGGAATAATTTCAAATTTAATCCAATTGCCATTGATTAGGGCTCTGATCCATTTTTAAGCCCCGACGAAAAAACGTCGGGGTGTTATAAGCTTGACGTGTGTGTGTGTATGTGTCTGTCTGTGGCATCGTAGGTGCCAAACGGGTGATCCGATTTTAATGCGGTTTTTTTGTTTTAAAGGTATATCAGTCGAGAGTGTTCTTGGCTATGTTTGGCGGAAATCGGTTCAGGTCTTCAAGGTCATCAGGTCGTTTGTTAGGTGAGATAGGAATGTTACACGCTCAGTTTACTTGCAAGCATACATATGTGGGAGCTGATATTTAACATAGTCTTCTAGAACCACTGTGCTGGTCTGCTGTTAGGGCTCGATGGCAGGAGACGTAACCCTGGTCTACCTTCTAGTAAACCCATCGAGTTTGGGCTCATTGAATTTGTCTTGACTAGTTCTCTTCATGTTTCTAATTAAGGTCGGGGGTTTTTAAATTTTCGATTACAAGCGGTGTGATCGTGGCTAACTAACTTTACAATACCTAAATTAAAAAGGGGACAAGTGCGAGTTGAACTCGAGTGAAGAGGGTTCCGTACGATGTTACATATCATGTTTTTGGAGTTAAAAAATATGTTCTCCCACACATTCCACCTGCAAATGTAAGTTGGTACGCACAATATTGAGTGATTTACCATGTTATTTTAATATCATGGACTTCTTATAGGGTTTCCTTTAATCGATAAGGAGAAAACTAATTTCTGTATTTTTTTCAAAATTTTAGTTTCAGTAGTTTCGGAGATAAAGGGGGGGGGGGGGAATGGTCAATTTTCGTCTATTTTCTTGAATAACTTGGAAACTATTTATTTTAAAATTACAAAAAAATACATTTAAGATCTTTTCAACAAGACCTTTCATTTGATATGCCACACGATGCAATTTTCAGTTTTTTTTTTTTATTTTCCCCTTCCCCCCCAAAAATGACCCCCCATATACAGATTTCATCTGCTCACGTCCCACGGTCATTATTCGTCATTAATCGGTCTAATAGATTCGGAGATAATTGACTGTAAGCGACGGACGGACAGACACACGAGTGATCCTATAAGGGTTCCGTTTTTATATTCAGACGTACGGAACCCTAAAAACTAATGTTTTAGTGACGTTTGTTATTACAGACGCATTTTTATTTATTTATAGAACTGATTAGAATCATTGATTATTCGTTGTTTACCAGTATATTTGAATATAATTAAAGGCCATTGGTACGATTATATATATTTGTGTAACAGAATATGTGTTATATCCCATAGTCCTTATACTTATTTGTAATGGCTTGGTAACAAAATTCATTCAATGTATGCAATAATAGCCGAGTGGTTGAGGTCATCACGCCAAACCCACTGTCCACGCGACGTGCCGGGAGTTCGTTCCCCGCGTAGGAAAAGCGTTTGTGTGATCCACGAATGCTTGTCCTGAGTCTGGGTGTCTTTGTGCATGTGATTTGAATGTTCTCTTTTATTGCTTGTTATTATATCTGTAAAAACATCCACAGTTTAGCTATCACAGTTCATGAGAGATCTTAGTGACGGACGAAAAAGCAGACGAACGGACAGCGGCACCTTAGTAATAGTCAGAACGGTTTCCGTTTTCACGCTTTGTGTAGAGAACCCTAAAAACTATCTTAGGCAATGTCGTGGTGGCCTTGTGGTTCAACGAACCGGTTTGTATGCAAGAGGTGCAGGTTAGCAAGAAGTCACATTCAGCCATCTTCTCTATTGAAATTAGGGTGTTTTTTAATCTCAATAGCAGGCGCCGAACATGCTGAAGGTCCAGCCTCTATATTAGATTTGACCAACCTCAGATTTTTCATGATCTCGTCTATAATGTTCGTATGCCCACAGGCACAATGTAGCGAACTTCCTGTAAATCTAACACCTCTTGTATTGTACACCTGCATTGACGAATAAAAAGATTTGTAGGTATTTGTATTTGTATCCTCGCTAAAGAATGCAAATTCCTACCTAGGATGTTTCGCGAGGCTATTGAGATTAAAAAACACAATAATTTCAATAGAAAAGATGGCTGGAAAATATCACCTAATTGGGACAAAATAATTAAATGCACTTTCTTAATTGTTTTAAGGCGCCACTGACAAACGGTGAAGGAAAACATCGTGAGGAAAATGTATGGCCAAATATTGGAATCTGAAATCGTCCGCAGTGAGCTAGTGTGGTGATTAAAGGTTGAGATTCCCTAGCAAAGTTCCTTAGGTTTGGTTAAGTACCTAACCAAATAAATGGTTAATCATTTTTTTGTTTTAAACAAAATAGCAATTTAAAATAATATTCTCTAGAAATTATTAAATATCGTCAACATCTAGTCTCAAACTAAGTAAAGCTTATATGTACAAGACAACTGATAAACATACCTATACTATATAGATATATATATATTACACTTACACACAGAAAAAAATATCATACTCATCACACAAACACTTATCCTGGGTGGGAATCGAACCCACGACCTCTGGTACAGCAGTCAGGGTAACTAACCACTAGACCAAAATGCCAGTCTAATAACAACATATTTTTCTAATGAAGTCTCTACTATATCCAAGGCTGTTGAATAGCTTAGACACCTGAAACATGATCGATTTTTTTTGGTTTTTAAACTCCCTTTAAAGGAATGTAACCCTTGTGTCGCGGGGGGTTTCACAAACATTCAAGTCACATGCACAAGGACACCCAGTCTCAGGACAAGCATTCGTGGATCACACAAATGCTTGTCGTACGCGGGGATTAAACCTACGACACGTTACCTTCAGTGGGTTTGGCGTGGTGACCTCAGGCACGCACGTCATTTGCCGGCTATTTTTACAGACTGAGAATCAATTTATTCTGAATATTCAGGTACATACATACTATTGCATAACGTACTAGGAATATTCTAGTATAGTGAAATTTAATCTACTAAACAAGTTACGATTATCTTCAGGCAGTCAAAGTCAAGAAATTATCTAATGATTACCACTTTGGGTTAAGTGGAAGGGACAGTGTCAGACTTTAGTGACTAAAACCTACACATACTTCTTCTTTTGCCCTTTGGGTACCTTGGCTGCGGTAACCTTTTCATAATATTTTAAGCGAAGATCTAGGGTTCCGTTCCTGAAAGGGAACCCTTTTACACAGTCTCTGCTGTGTATTATCATGTTATTAATCATTCAACAATGATAGATAGACAATTGAAATTTTCACAGATGATGTTTCTTATTGTTGCTATAAAACAGACACTAGACAGAATAAGTTAATATTTAAGTACATCTTCTAATATATAAAATTCGCGTGTCACAATGTTAGTTACCGTACTCCTCCGAAACGGCTTTACTGATTTTTACCAAATTTTATATGCGTATTCAGTAGGTCTGAGAATAGAACAACATCTATTTATCATACCCCTAAGTGATAAGGGATGATCACACTAAAAAAAATATTTTATGTTTTGGACGAAATTGTTTGTTTTTTTTTTTATATAATGTGGCATTAAAAATAAATAGAACTAGAAAAAAAAATTCGGCAAAACAACGTTTGCTGGGTCAGCTAGTTTTCTATAAATTTGACGAAGCATTCGTGGATCACAGAAATGCTGGTCCTAAGCGGAAATGAACCCGCAACAACTCGCAGTGACCTTGGTGTAGTGACTTATGTATAGTAAGGTATACGTACAATTAAATAATCCAATTTTCAATTTTGAATATGAAATTATTTTGTTTACAATAACCAATAAATTACCTAAAACGTAACCGGAAGTCTTGGCAACTGTTCGTTTAGCCTAATTATTACATTTTCATTATTTATTCCAATATTATTTCCTTCCGTTAAACTTTATCTAGCAAGGTCTCAAAACAATATTTTATTCGTATCACTGGATAGCACGTAGACGAATTGTAATCGTTTACTAAATACTCTGTGCGGTATTAACATAAATGTATATACAGGTTGTTTCTTTTAAACCTTTATTGCGTTCCCGTTGACCATGGAAAGAACTGGGCACAAACTCCCCATTCACAATTGGATTAAATTTTAAATTATAAGTATTCTGATAAGTGATATGAGCTGATAAGATAATTCTTACTCTGGTTTCTCTGCGCCACCTCTTGGTTGACTGGTAGAGATTGCCTGTGGCATTAAGTCCGCCATTGTACATATGTGTATAAAAGTGTTAAATAAATAAATGATTCATTATATTGTTGACAGTAAGCATTTCGTCCTGTACAGACTTTTCAACACTTAGGAGAATACGAATAGTATTTTAATCCAATTTCCATTAAATCATTGGCATTCGTAAAGTGAGATCGATGTGCTTAAGATTACTTTAGGTTCCAATAAGTTACAATTTTCACAAAAACAAACCGACTTCAAATGAAATGGTGATAATGGGACCACACGGGAAGCACAAGCTTTCAAATAAAAAAAGAATCATGAAAATCGGTTCACCCAATCGCAAGTTACGAGGTAACAAACATAAAAAAAAATACATTCGTATTGAGAACCTCCTCCTTTTTTTGAAGTCGGTTAAAAAAAACCGTAGCAAACTCACAAACTTTACTTCTTCATAACTTTAGAATAGGTAGATAACAAACACCTAAATCAATTGCATTTTTTACATCAATAAGTTTTAAAATACAATTTTCAAACACCCTGTAGATAGCACTCAATAAAATCGGGAATTGTATTTTTATGTAAAACCACAAGTTACCCAGACAGTGTTGTGTGTAAATCCATTAGTGGCGGTTGGTAATAATATCATTCTTTTCTCTAGTCGGTCTAACAATAGACCAACACTAAAAAAAACAACTGTTTTGAAAGGAAGCAACAGTTCAAAAGTTAATTAATTAACTTATCAGTAAGTGTTTATTGTATTTTAATTGGTTAACCGGATATTTTAACTGTGATATAACCACGTTATAAACGAAATTGCAAGTCAAACTCTCAAACTAATTTGATTTCGTTTTCAATTTTGAATGAATTAGATTCAGTCTAGGGACCCAAATCCACTATTGACATACAATGGCCGATGAATGATTGGAAATTAGATTAAGATTAAAATTAGAGTAGTCGTATTATTCTAAGTATTTTTCCTGACACGATAATTGCAAATTCAGTACGGTACAGTCAAAAATCCAATTGCCATTAATTAGAAATCTTAATATATATAAATCTCGTGTCACAATTTTTGTCCTCAATGGACTCCTAAACCGCTTAACCGATTATAATAAAACTCGCCTACTCGAGATAGGATAGTTTAAATCTCAAGTTATTGTCGCAATTTCTTCTAACCACGCGGACGAAGTCGTGGGCAACAGCTGAATGACATGTGAATATGTGAATGATATTCCTCTTCAACAAGTGACGTGACTTTGACTTGTCAGTTCAATACATTTGAGTGATTCGCCAGCGTTATCGAGGAGATGTGTAACTTGTCCAATGTGATGGTTTATCACGGAATGAATGTGCCGAATGTGGTTTATATCAGGGCACTTAAAATGTCTGTCTGAGGAGCTCGTGGCTAAGCTATAACTGCATAAATGGATCGGTCAAAGGTTGGCTGGTACGCAGTTGAGTTTGTCACAACGAGTTCCTCCGTGTTTCAGAAGGCACGTTAAATTGTGGGTCCCGACTGCTATTCATACGTCTTTTACAGTCGTTACAGGTAGTTCAAGCTTGAAAGGTCTGACAACCAGTCTAACCAAGGAGTATCGTGTTGCCCAGGTAACTGGGTTGAGGAGGTCAGATAGGCAGTCGCTCCTTGTAAAACAGTGGTACTTAGCTGAATCCGGTTAGACTGGAAGCCGACCCCAACATAGATGGGAAAAGACTAGGCTGAAGATGACTTAAAATGTCTGTCTTTTAAAGACATTATACTGTTCTTTTCTTCTCTAGATCATGGATCCGGCGGTAGAAATAGAGTTGCGAGTGCGTCGACTGCAGGAGCCGATGAATGCTGTGATAGACCTGGGCACCTCTCCCGTCCAGAAGTATTATGAGGATACCACCGTCTTCATCACGGGGGGCTCCGGCTTCCTCGGGAAGGCTCTCGTGGAGAAACTCTTCAGGTAAGGAACCCCTACATTCTATCCTACTAATATTATAAACGCGACAGTTTGTATGTATGGATTTTTGTTCCTCACGCAAAAACTACTAAACGGATTTAGATGAAACTTGGTACGGAGATAGTTTATACGTACCTTAGATTAACACATAGGATGTTTATGTTCCCGTGGGATGATTTTCGATTAAAACTTGGATACAAGTAGAATTATGTCAATTTTCTATTTTGGTCGTCATGCAGATTAGTGAATAATAATGGATACGTTTTTTCGTGCCGCAAACATAAATTGATTAAATTACTGTGAATAGAACTTGCGCGTGACGTCACTTCTCTGTAAACAATTTGCGAAGTTGTTGCGTCACAAGCTCTTTTAAACTTTTAAGCAGTTTCTCTTTATCAATTTTGAAAATTTTTGTTGTTCAGATAAAGGCAAAAATGCGTGTCTAATATCTTTTAATTAGGTATCTAATTGACCGACTAAATGACTTTTACTTTTAGGCTATATTTATTAAAACCAGCAAAGAACGAGTCAGAATTCCTTACTACCTGCGAAAACGGGAATAACCAAGTTTATTATATGGGAGCCTTATTAAGTATTTATTTTATTCCGTTTCTTAGTATTGTTTGTCAAAACAACAACAGAATTACATCATCAGGGAAAATTTTAACAGCTGAGTCAGTGGAGACAGTGGAGTCTAAGTTATAACGGGACCCGAAAACAGAATATATCTTCGTAGAAACTATCGAATTATCTAGACAGCCGATGTTTTTTATTTATTTAAATTGTGTTTATTACACTTGTTTGAGTCTGTACCTAATTAATTTAATTTGCGTCACTATTTAACCGTTTTAGATTTCGTTGTTGAGTTCAAGCTAATAATTTAGTGTAAGAATTTATAATTAATTTATCGGGTGACGGGTTCAAAGACAAGCATTTTGATTGTTTAGTTCTAGCTGTGATACAGTTTTATGACGTAGACACTTAAATAATGAAATTAACGTTTGCCAAGAAATAAAACATGTTATATTCTAAATAGAGTATTTGACTAAAATAATATAAATCTGTTTAGTGCGTCAGACAGATTTCTAAAAAACATTAAATTTATTATTGGGTCTAAAAACGTCACTTGCTAGTAAAAAGCGTACTGATAAGTGACGTCACACGAGATTTTATCACTGTATCTTAATTTTGAAAATTTTACAATAGGTTATTGTTAATTATTCAAAAAAGGGACGCATAGTACAAAATTGACTATGGATAGGAGTTCCGTACAACTATTCTAAATAAAATACATTAAAAATAAAAATGATCGTCAAAATTAATCTTATGAAATTTGTGATCCAACCAACAGTTGTGTGACATCGATTTCGGCGAATAAAAATATATATATTTTTTTTGGAAATTTTCCACTGCTAGCTATCACGATTTCTGACATACCTATTCCTGAGAAACACCCTGTCATAGTAAAAAACAAAAGGGAGGTCTGTGTCAAGGTTGTGCCCGGATGGCACGGTTATTTACAACGTTTTTTTTTTAATTTATTTGCCTGAAACTGGTTATTTTAAAACTGCCTCTTATTTTCAGAGCCTGTAAAATTAAGAAAGTGTTCTTACTCCTCCGATCTAAGAAGGGCAAGACGGCTCAAGAGAGGTTGACTGAAGTATTACAAGATCCTGTAAGTATCACTTCAATATTATAAATAAGTGTGTTTTGTTACGTCTTCACTCCTAAACGGCTGGACCGATTTCGATTAAATTTGGTATGGAGATAGGTGACGCTTTGGATTAGTTCATAGGATTTTGTCAAATTTTGTTGAAGGATGTTTTTGATTTTTTAGATATAGCCTTCATCTAGTGACTGGACTGTTGGTCTGGTCTAGCGGTTAGTGGCCCTGATTGCTATACCGCAGGTTGTGGGTTCGATTCCCAAACAGGACAAATGTTTTTGTGATGATCACGTACAATTATTCTGTGTCTATGTGTAATTTATCTAAAATATATATGTATTTAGATATATATATATAAGTATGTTTATCAGTTTTCTAGTACTCATCAGAGACTAGATGGCGCTGTGTAAAAGTTATGGGATATTATTTTTATTATCTAGGCCTGCAAACAAGCAACAAACAGTTTATTATGAAACAAATATCTACCGATAATATAGTTAAGAAGTTTAGCGTGGGCGATAAGGGGCCTTGTTAATTTTCGTTCTTCGAAGCAGGCCTAATAACCTTGAATGATATTTATTTCTAGGCTTTTGACCTGGTGAGAGAGAAGCAGCCCAGGTTTGCGGAGCGCATCGTGCCGGTGTCCGGGGACGCGACCGAGCCCAGACTGGGGCTGTCTGATAAGGACTGGAACACACTCACTAAGGAGGTATGCTATTTTGATAATATTGACTGCACAGATAGCCGAGTGTTTGAGGTCACCACGCCAAACCCAATGCGCGACGTGTCAATGTTTGTGTGATCCACGAATGCTTGTCCTGAGTCTGGGTGTTTTGTGCATGTGACCTGAATGTTTGTGAAAGCCCTGAGATACAGGGATTTTCCTTGAATACAATGAATATTCATTAAATCATACAAGCTTGTAACTGTGAACGTGTTAAAATTAAACTATACGGAATTTTCTCCAAGTCATTATAATATATGTATGTATATCACTTCTAACCTAGTTAGGTATATGGCTGTTGCAAGTTCGAATGCACGCCCCATATTTGCGTATTACCGAGTAATTATTTTGATGCTGTAAACGGTGAAGGAAACCAAGCCTTAGAAACCAAGTTGATCACGGCAACCAATGTCGGTTTATGTCGGTTTCAACCAAAGCCCTGAGGCACACCTTACTACCGATCAAAACTCTCAATTGTATTAAAATGATAATTATTTTCTATGAGTCGTGTGAATTTTGCTAATTTTTTCAATAGAATAACAATAAAACATTGTTTCGGTCAGAATTAACTCTCGTCCAAACAAGCTGACTGCGGTAACCACTATGGTTGTCGTGGCGGTTAATCCTATTTCGGCAACCAATGGTGCAGGGATCGCACCTGTACTATTGGTTGCCGAATGTAATAATTACCATTTTTTTGTATATGTTTTCAGGTTGAGTTAATATTTCATATGGCAGCTACAGTACGATTCGATGAACCGCTCAAAGTGGCAGCCAATATCAACGTGGGGGGGACTCTTAAAGTTGTGGAGTTAGCCAAGAGCTGCACCAAACTCAAGTAAGAATATCTACCGAATATTAAAACGACAAATAATGTTATCACCGTCAAAAAAAAAATACCTCACTTTTATATCTGAAGCTGTGATAGCCTAGAAGTAAAATCGCACGATTGTCCAGTCATAGATGTCGAGTTCGATGAAGAGGCATGCACCGACTTTTTTAATGCCGTGTGCCATGTGCGTTTTAGAAATACTAAATGTCACTGCTTCCATGTTTCGGATGGAACGTAAAATTTTAGTACGATTCCGGATCTCTCGCCAATCGTGCCGGATTGTCAATCAGGCTATGAAATGAAGAGTGACCCTATGACTGCGCACACGCTTGTTTACCATTATATGTCCCGCGTAGCTGATTTTGACTACTAACTGCAGCGGCCTAAATTGGTGGTTACAAGAAAAAATGTGCTGTAAAATTAGCTTTAAACGTAAGGTGTGCACGAACTACATGTTAAAATAAAATCTTACATTCGTTCATCTATACTAATATTATAAAGAGGAAATATTTGATTGTTTGTTTGACACGAATAGGCTTCGAAACTACTGATCCGATTTGAAAGAATCTTTCACTGTTGAGAAGCTACATTATCCCCGCTGAACATAGGCTATAATTTATTTCAAAAATATTAGGGTTCCGTAAGAAAATTGCGATATTGTAACCAAAGATGACATAACTTATATCTTCCAACCACGCGGATGACGTCGTGGGCAACTGCTAGTTAATTCAAAAAATAAGTCGCCTACCTTAATTGTCGCCATCAAAACGTGCAACAAGTGCAATGGACAAATTTTAACGCTCGGTCACTTGCGTTGCGAACCTTTTTTTTTTTGTTACTTTATTTGTATTATATATTATTACCTTTACCTACAGACAATTTATCCACGTGTCTACGGCATACACTCATGCTACCAGAGAGAGAGTCGGCAAAGAAGTGAAGGAGCAGTTCTATCCGTGCCCCATGAGTCCAAAAATGTTCATGGACCTGGTAGAGTCATTGGAAGAGGAACGTCTCAATGATATCACACCAGAGTAAGTCGACTTTATTATAAATCTACTAGTCTCAATCCGTTCTATTAATATTGTATACGCGAAAGTTTGTATGTGATTTAGGCGAGACGTGGTATGTACACAGATATTTAAAACATAAAAGACTCACCTGAGTCGACAGACAAACTGTTAAGAACGGTTTTGTGGACCTAAACAGGGTGGAAGGGATGTCGTACCGATCCCGTGGTCCAGGGATTCTGGACATGATTCCAGACCCCCTACGTTGGAATTTTTCATCGGTCAAAATTACATTGCTTTCGCGTTTCTTTTTAATTAATGTCAAAGACATTATCTGAGAGTCAAATGTAGGGTGACGCAGATATAAAGTGAAGTGATTGTATTAGCAAGTTGTGACGTCACGTCACGACGATGTTGAACGGCATAAATTAAGCTTATGCACGAAACGAATTTTAGTGAAAAGACATGCTCTTTTAAGTGGTAAATATGCTCTTCCTCTTTTAATATGATGTTATTTATTGATTCTTCGTAGGTTGATCAAGGGCTGGCCGAACACGTACACATTCACGAAGGCGCTAGCTGAGCACGTGGTCCGCGATGCTGGCGCTGACATGCCTGTTTGTGTCGTGAAGCCTCCCATAGGTAAATATGCAAGTGCAACTGAGCTATAAAGTATATATTAGAAAGCCATGCCTGGCTTACAGGCAGCCTTCACCGCATCAATAGAGATAATATTCAACTAAATTTGTTAAGTGTGACAGACAGATTTCAAAAAAATAATAATAATACAAAGGTATAACTGGCTGGCTAGAGAGGGGTCGCTAGAGCTATATGCTCGGGGGTGGAAGTGTCTAATGGCGTAATAACGAGGAAACCCGCTCCGGGTCTGTGACCCGCGATGGTGAAATCGGTGTCGCACCTCTCTACACCCCTAGCCGCTCGCACTGGTGTTGCCCACCTGCTGTCAATCGTGACGGTATCATAGGGGGCCCATCTAGTGAGTGGCGAGTCACCGCCTGCCAATTTATTTACATTACCATGTGTAGAGAGGCAGGTGTCATAGTTTTCTGGAAAATCCAACTAACTGGTCCACATAACTTATCATAATATAATAGCCTAATTGTTCATACACACATTCTTGCAATAGTTTTGTATCTACTTTGGATTCTTCATGTCCGTTCTCCCATAGAGCGGAGGTGAATGATCCCTAGTAGATACCCCATCACATATTAGATTAAAATTCTCAACAAGGCCTCTACATGTTGGACCTGTGTCCCCGTGCAAGCCTTTAAAAAGGACCGGGTCTCTTCACATGAAGTGATCCCGTGACTATAAAGAGATACAAAGGTACTTTAGAATGAACTTTTGAAATGTTGATTATTTGTATATTTTTGTTTCAGTTCTTCCTGCTATGTACGAGCCACACCCTGGATGGCTGGAAAAGTCATGTTTAGGAGGACCCAGTGGAGTAAGTACCACTTACATAAATAGTGGGTTCGATACTGCGTCGTCAAGACAACATATCACTATTGCTGAAACGTGAACTTTTATACTTACTTACTCCATTGGCTCGGCGACCAAAAATGTGTCTTAACTCCTGATACGAGAGAGCGCCACATTACCCGATCCTTGGCCACTTCTCGCCAGTCATCGGCATGAAACGCCCGAAGATCCGCCTCAACTGTATCACTCCAGCGATACCTGGGTCGGCCAACAGAGTCTACCTGTTGGTCGTCCCACGCTCTCTTAACACCACGACCTCCCATCCTTTCGACGTGGCCGAGTCAACGGAGTCTGTGAGCTTTGTCTTCTCCAATGATGTTGGGATTGGCTACTCCTATATGCTAATTATATTCTTATTTTTCTTCTAGATTGTTTTGGGCGTGGGTTTGGGTGTAATACACGTGATTTACGTCGATCTAGAAAACAAATTGGCAACTATACCACTTGAATATGTCAACAACGCGATTATAGGAGCTGCTTGGGACTCGACAGAGCGACAGAAAGAAGGAAGTAAAGAAATACCTATATATATGGTATCAAACGAAGAAGCGCTTGTTAATTGGGGTAATTTATACTTAATTACAAGTTTTTTGATATTAGTACTAGCCGCCCCAACAAACGTTATTTTGCCATACAAATAAATAGGGAATAAAATGGGGATCGGAAAAATAGGTCTCCAATTCTCAGATCTACCCAATATGTAACAAAAAATTTAATGAGAATTAGTCGAGCCGTTTCGGAGTTCAATTTCGTACACCGTGACACGAGAATTTTATACATTAGAACATCGCCTTTGAGTAAGCCTTTAAAATGACGGCTTTACGAGAATCGAACAAAGGTCACTGACTGAGAGTTCAAATTTCTACATTACATTTATTACACGTCTGACTGCTAGTGAGCTGTGATTATATTAATAAGTTTCTAATTATATCTTAATTTTGCAGGATATTACAGTAAGCTTCTGAACACCGTCTGCCGACCGATAGCTACGCCCATAGCTTTGTGGTACTGTTACTTAATAGAGACCAAAAATGCCCTGGCCTACTGGTTGTTAAGCTGGTTCCTGCATTACATACCAGCCTATGTTATGGATGGTATCTGCGCTATTATTGGAAAGAGACCGGAAGGAATTACTTCGTAAGTATTCTTGGGGTATACCGATTACCGAGGTCTCTAGCATAGGGAAGGAACGGAAAAATAGATTTAAGTAATCTAAATACCCACGTTTTTAAATGCCACTCCATTTAAATTTTATAAAAATTGGTATAGCCATTTTATAGTTGTAAATTGCATCGTCATCGGGTTTGAAGCTACTCGGAATTTCAGCCTGCTAGCTTATCGGGAAGTTTCTCAAAATTGAGTTGCAAAAATCCAACCGGAACGACAAACAAGAAAGTGAGTGAATAAAAACGTGGGTAAAATACCAAATTGTATGACTAAAGACGGTGGAGGTTTAATGTTATCCTAATTGGTTCAAATTTCTCCATTAATCCGCTCTGTACGAGCGATCTAATTTAAATGACTTGAAGCTAGCACTCACTAGCGACAAACCAGTTCCAATATTGTCTTGTAATTTAAACGAAACTGATTATCGACTACGACGCGTAGGGTTCAAAGTTCTGAGGTAAAAAACATGAAAAATATGGCCGAATTGAGAACCACCTTTTCGAAGTTGGTTAAAAATTGTTTCGTTAAGTAGTAACATTGTCTTGTACCCCTTTTGTCGGTGAACGCTGGAACTTTTCGCTTATTAAGTGTATCCATTTATAGTTATTTATTATAACTGACAAATCTAATACAAGTATTCCTTTTCAGATTCGTAAAAGTTTTCGAAAAGATCGATAAAAAAGTGAGTGCCTACACATACTTTTTGACAAATTCCTGGAAATTCAGGGACCATAACGTCAAAGCGATGATCTCCCGAATGACAGAAAACGACAGAGCGATATTTAATTGTAATGTAAACAATATTGATGTCGATGAGCACACGTTGGCTTGGTGTGTGGGTATACGAAAGTACATCTTGAAAGATGGGCTTAAAGACAGTGCCCAAGGCGAGAGAAAACAGAACATGCTGTGGATAGCCAATATGGTGTTTATTGCTGTCTATGGCTACGGTCTATTGTACCTTGCGAGGACTATATTGTGTTTAATTTGCTACTTCTTTAGATTATTTGTATAAATGTTAGATTTTTTATTATTTGTTTTATTTTTATTACCTTTTAATCCTATGGGGACAGCAATGCTCCTAGTAGTATGACTGCGATGTGAAAGGTTCGAATCCCGGCTGAATAAGAACAGTATAAACTCAAAAATAGACTTTATTTGTACATATAAATCTTAAATTAATTATAATTATATCACTTTTCTCAAACAGACTAGAGATGTGACGAAAGTGAAACTACATATCGATAATAGTTTAATTTACCAGCCATTAAAATGGATTAAATATTTTGATGTACTGTTTCTTATATGCTCATCTCTCTAACTCATCAGATTCATAACGCCGTATTTAATAGAGTAAACGCAGACTTTTTCGTTTGTATCGATAAATCGATATAGATCGCCACATCACTACAACTTTAATACTTAAAATAAGCCCACAAACATCTTATAATAGGGATGATGACTTTTTCAATATCTTTTCGTATTTCTTTATTGCAAACATAAATTGATCAAACCATCTAAATATAGTAATAGACTTGCCTTGACTGCAAATTTGCAGTTGGATTTTTTATGCTCAGTCATCATTCCTATTATATTTTACATTAAGTTTTAATAAAAGCAGGTAGTAAAGACAGTTTTATATATTTACAAAGTGATGGCAAGTCAATATAGATGCTTTTCATTGCATACGTTATACAAAGATCTTGATACCCTGTCCGTTCTATGTTGAACTTTTTGACAGATTGTATTTGACGGGAAAACGTTTCTTATTCGCTTTTAATCGATTTTCGATCATATACATTTATAAAATTTTAATAAATTACTTTGACGAAACTAATATACATACTATCTTATTGAATAGTTAAGGTACGGTATTGGTAAACTACATTATCAATATTTTTGGTACAGCCAAGAAATTCAAATTTCATAAATCTTTCATAACCTATTCGCTGTGTTGTATAAGACATCTGTCAAAAAGATCAACTTATAACGGACAGAGCATATCGTAGATTCAATCAGTGCGAAAACGACAAGCAAGGAAAGCCTTATTTTAAAACAACGTCACTGTATATTATAATACATAATATTATCGTTAAAATTTGACTACACAACATGTGTTTTTAATAGTAATTACATTTGCTTAACTAATTGCAATTAAAATATCTTTAAAAACACTTCTAGTGATACAACAAAATTCATATTTACACTGTTCACCTAAAAATTAAGAGAATTCAAAGTTTATTTTATTTCATCTTTTATTTAGCCCACATCCCACAGTCGGGGAAAAATTTTGATCGATATGCCTATTATTACCTCCCAGTAAGTTTAATTCATAGGACCCTGTTTTTTATCAAACTACACATCTACTTAATGATTTTTAAAACATATATTTACAATATGACGTAAATGGCAATTTATTAAACTAAAAAAACAAAGGGTACTTAACTTTGAAAACGCCTTCGTATCTCCGGAACGGATGAACCGATTTTGATGCGGTTTTTAGACATTTTCATCTGTATAAACCGTTCTTTAGCTGATAGTGCCTAAATTACAAATCTTTTACTTAACTTTGAGTATCGTTTGAGTATACAGAGTGTTTAGAATACGTCTTCATTGGGAGCATGTCTTCAGTCGGTTTCAAATGTAGTTTAGACTCATATACCTCTTTTACCAAGTCGGCTAACTCGCCGGCGCCGTAGCCGAGTAATTGTTGTAGATCGCAAACGAATTTGTAGACAAATCTGTAATAGAAATGTTAGAATTTATTAAAACATTAAGCTAAATACACTGAGCGACATGTCCTAGGTTCGATTGTAGCATTCGTGGATCACACAAATGCTTGTGTCTGATGTCCTGAGTCTGGGTGTCTTTGTGCACGTGACTTGAATGTTTGTGAAATTTACGCGACGAGAGAATTTATATTGAGAATATCGGATTTTTTTAGTTAGTGATCATTTTAATTTAAAAGTGATTACAGATTTCGTGCTGCACATTAATTCTCTGTACGTCGATCAGTGTGGTACTGTATTATAACGCTAATCTATACTGATACATAAAGCTAAAGAGTTTGTTTGTTTGAACGTGCTAATCACAGAATAGAACAGAGCTAATCAAGAACTACTGGGTCAAATTGAAAAAATATGTTTGTGTTCAATAGACCATTCATCGAGGTAGGTTTAAGGCTGTATAACATCACGCTGCAACTAATAGGAGCGAAGATACAATGGAAAATGTGGCAAAAACGGGGAAAAATATTCATCTTCGAGGGCTTCCGATCAAAAATTCTAACTTATATCTTCTAACCACGCGGACGAAGTCGGGGACAACAGCTAGTTACTGTATATGTCGCGCAGTTACGATAGTACGGAGTGCGTGTGTACACTGCGTACCTCTTGCCGGCCACCTTGGCGATCATGTCCCCGTCGTAGTAGTAGCGCAGCGCGCGCGAGAGCTTCTCGTAGTTCATGGCGGGCTTGTGCTTGCTATAGTAAGGCTATAGTATGGTGAGTACCTCTTGCCGGCCACCTTGGCGATCATGTCCCCGTCGTAGTAGTAGCGCAGCGCGCGCGAGAGCTTCTCGTAGTTCATGGCGGGCTTGTGCTTGCTATAGTAAGGCTATAGTATGGTGAGTACCTCTTGCCGGCCACCTTGGCGATCATGTCCCCGTCGTAGTAGTAGCGCAGCGCGCGCGAGAGCTTCTCGTAGTTCATGGCGGGCTTGTGCTTGCTATAGTAAGGCTATAGTATGGTGAGTACCTCTTGCCGGCCACCTTGGCGATCATGTCCCCGTCGTAGTAGTAGCGCAGCGCGCGCGAGAGCTTCTCGTAGTTCATGGCGGGCTTGTGCTTGCTATAGTAAGGCTATAGTATGGTGAGTACCTCTTGCCGGCCACCTTGGCGATCATGTCCCCGTCGTAGTAGTAGCGCAGCGCGCGCGAGAGCTTCTCGTAGTTCATGGCGGGCTTGTGCTTGCTATAGTAAGGCTATAGTATGGTGAGTACCTCTTGCCGGCCACCTTGGCGATCATGTCCCCGTCGTAGTAGTAGCGCAGCGCGCGCGAGAGCTTCTCGTAGTTCATGGCGGGCTTGTGCTTGCTATAGTAAGGCTATAGTATGGTGAGTACCTCTTGCCGGCCACCTTGGCGATCATGTCCCCGTCGTAGTAGTAGCGCAGCGCGCGCGAGAGCTTCTCGTAGTTCATGGCGGGCTTGTGCTTGCTATAGTAAGGCTATAGTATGGTGAGTACCTCTTGCCGGCCACCTTGGCGATCATGTCCCCGTCGTAGTAGTAGCGCAGCGCGCGCGAGAGCTTCTCGTAGTTCATGGCGGGCTTGTGCTTGCTATAGTAAGGCTATAGTATGGTGAGTACCTCTTGCCGGCCACCTTGGCGATCATGTCCCCGTCGTAGTAGTAGCGCAGCGCGCGCGAGAGCTTCTCGTAGTTCATGGCGGGCTTGTGCTTGCTATAGTAAGGCTATAGTATGGTGAGTACCTCTTGCCGGCCACCTTGGCGATCATGTCCCCGTCGTAGTAGTAGCGCAGCGCGCGCGAGAGCTTCTCGTAGTTCATGGCGGGCTTGTGCTTGCGCGCGCCCCACAGCCGCGCCACGCGCTCCGGCTCCAGCAGCTTGAACTCGCCCTCCGTGCCTACAGGAGGCGCAATGTAGACCAATATAGAGTTGGAAAAGTTTCCCCAACAGCGGACAAAGTATGCCCAGCCGTGGGAAAATTTAGCCCAACAGTGGGAAAAGTTTGCCCAATGGTGGGGAAAAGTTTGTCCACAGTTGGGCAAATCGTAGGACTACGTGAATTTAAAGTTTTTCGTATCAGTCATAGAATTTGGACAAATTTCAGAAATAACTTGAGTGACACGCGTTTCGGAACCCACACAAACATATATTATTATTTAGAATCTACAAACACATACACATTTTTGCCGAATTTATGCTCAGCACTGGGCAAAGTCTACATAGAAGTGGTCAAGCAAGTAAAGCATCATCATAATCCATTTACACAAAGGTAAAAAAACGGCGGAACTTTGGCAAAAATCAACTATTCGGCGTATATTTTGCCCAAAATAGAAAAGACACTCAAAAAGCCACCCCACGCCGTCAAAAACCCTTTGCCCAACAGAGGTCTAAGCGTGGGCAAAAATTTCATCCCAAAATTGGAAATATACCATAAACTTTCACTCACCATGCCATCGTATAACATCAAAATACTCTGCACTCGTCAGAAGCTCCAATAGGAACTGCCACAGCTGAATCTGGCCGTTGTTGCCGTTCCGTGACGTCATGTATGACGACATATCCTCTTCCGATTGACGGAGTACTACCTGGTGGGGGGGAAAGGGGGACAAAATCATCAAATCTATGTCGAAAGGCAAGTTAAATTGTGGGGTCCGGCTGTTATTATACCCATCATCACATACATCATTGACAGTCATTATAGGTAGTCAGAAGCTTTAAAGGTCTGACGGCCAGTCTAACCAAGGGGTATCGTGTTGCCCAGGTAACTGTGTTGAGGAGGTCAGATAGGCAATGGCTCCTTGTAAAACTCTGGTAGTTAGCTGAAACCGGTTAGACTGGAAGCCGACCCCAACATAGTTGAGAAAAGGCTACGATGATGACGATGAAATCTATATACATTGCTGTATTTTTTTTTAAAAACGACTCCCGCATGATACACTTTATTTCTGGTGTCAACTTTCCAATGACAATGACTGGACAAACACATAATGCACTCTCAACTATAAAGAGAGGATGTGTTCGGAGCTAGATAGTATGTGATATACAAGAAACTAACGCGCGGCCGCGTCTGCTCATGATTAAGGACTCCGGTTGGGTCCGAACCTAGTCGGGCGATCCCTATAAATACGTGAGGAAACCGACATAATTTAATATAAATCAATAAATACGGACAACATCACATACATTGTTCTGAACCCAAAGTAAGTTGCTAAAGCACCTGTGTTATGGAATTCAGATACAACGGAGGTACAACAAACACTCATACCAGAGACAATGTAGAAATGTGAATTTTTACATTGACCCTACCGGGGATCGAACCCGGGGCCTCAGAGCTAGCGACACCTTGAAACTGGTGCGTACGCTACTCGACCACGGAGCTCGTCAAATAAAACTAACCTGCTTCGGTTTCTTCTTGATGGCCGACTGCGGTACTTCTAAAGGATCTTTGACTGGTTGTTCATCGTTCTGTATGACCGCTGTAACAATAATCAATCTCAGGATGTACTAAACCATTTTTGATAATCATTTTATTGTATTTGTGAGTGTAATCCTATTATCTTATTATCCTATTAATTACATTATTAATATAATAATTGAAAGTTTTTATGTATGGCTGCTTTTTACTCATTCACGCGAAAACCATGGAACGTAAAAACCAGATGGATTCAACTTTCTTCGAAATCCACATTCCTGGATAAACAAATAGGAAAGTTTTGTACACTTGAGCCCTGAAGAAAAATACCCCTGTCGACGTAGAGTTTAGATGTTATCATTTTTTTTTCTAGCCCACTGTGTCCCACTACTGGGCAAAGGCCTTCCCTAAATCCTTCCACGATTCTCTATGAATTCACGATGTTATCATATTAAATTTGAATTACTAGGAAACGATTTTTTTGAAATTTTTAGAATTGCTATTAGAAACCACTTAGTTTTTTATATGACTCAGTTTAATGCCGGTTATTCTCCATAAAAAATGTAATTTTTAACCGTTTTTTTTCTATTATGTCGGTGTGTTTTCTAATAGTTTGTTTGGTTAACTCACTTACCTATAAACTTGCATTTTCTAAGTAATTCGAAATGTGTCCAAAATATGTCTCCTGGATCTGATGGTACTTTCGCTCTAAAAATAAATGAAAACAAACACTTTTTACCAACAAATGACTGTAACAGTTTTCATGAGTTTATTTGTTGTGTAATACAATCTAAGCTTAGCTTGTACAATTTTATGAAGACGACTCTCTTTTTAATTAATACGTATCATTATTTAAATTATAATTCATATATCATGGGAAGTTTTACAAACATTCAAATGACATGCGTAAAAGCACCTAGACACAAAAAAAAGCATTCGTGAATCACAAAAACGCTTGTCCTATGCGGGGATCGAACCCGCGACCCTTCGCTTTCTGTGAGTTTGGCTTGGTGACTTCAACCACTCGGCTATCTGTAGAGTCATATTGAAACTAGATGGCGTTGTATATAATTCTTGATACATTATAATTACTTACTTAAATTCCACATTGCTTATGGTACACAGTTCATCCCCGCTTATATTCCAGTCAGATAGTTTAATACCGATGAGATTGAACCGACGGACAGCCCACTGGATCCATAACTTGACATGCTGGACTGACCTGAAAAGCAAATACAATCTATACTTCCATACTAATGGTCTAAGAGCCCGTGAACCCCAGACCTTCGTTATTTTATAAAAGCTGAAAGTTTGTCAGCGCATACTCCCAACACAGGTAAGAACGATGGACCATTATGAAGTTTGGGTTATAGTGGCTTAGGCAGGTAAACGGTACTAAAGGTGTGTAAAATACCGATCTAAATTCGTCAAATAATAAAGTGCGATTTTTTGATATTATCTTCAGAATATTATTAAAAATCACGTTATTCATTGCCAGACACTTAACATCGTGGCAACCCCTTGCCAGACACCCTTAATGTTCATGAAATTATAGTTTAACTTACGTTATAGTATAAAAGCTGATTTTTATAAATAATACTTGGGTAATAAGTAGATGATGTTTCCTCATTAGCCAGACATTTTTTATAGTTCCAACCCCTTGCCAGACAAGCATGTAGGGTAGCTGTAGGAGCGAGCGCGAGGCAGTATGTATATGAGTGAGTGCGAGTGAGATGGCGAGTTAAGTCTACCGCGATCCCTCACTGCGCAGTTGTTATTTCTACTGCGCATGTATTGTTTAGTACTCAGTACATGTTTACATCAGCTAAAATAATATAATATAGCATGATACGTAGATTATATTTTTACAATTTGTTTATGTGACTTTTTAAATTAAAGTGATTTTGTATTATAAAAACAAATCATAGGTGAAACATTAATTTGTGTTATTTGCAAAAAAAAGTAGTGACAAATAATATTTTATAGTATGACTAGCTGACCCGGCGAACTTCGTACCGCCTTAGCGTAGCTTTGATGCACTACTTTATTTTGTATAGTTGACCTATCTTAGGTATGAGTACCTATTAAATTTAAACTGGAATCTATAATATTCTCCATATATAAATTAATCCCTATTTCCCTGGTCTCGCCATAATTTATCAACCCGAGAATAATGGATGGGTACTCGAAAATAATCAGTACCATTTTAAATGGTTTGAAGGTGATCAGTTACCAAACTTCGTTAGAGATTCACTGAAAACTGTCTCAGGTATAACTACTTCAATCCATTTTACATTTTTTTTAATACTTTTAATCCCAATTACTTTTTTACATTTTTACAGAAACTGACGCAGAAGAAGAAGACCAAGATATCGAATGGAGTAACAGTGACGAAGAAAATGATAACATTGATGATGATAATGAATAAATTAATATTGTCTTTTATACTCTATAATAATATGTAATGTCATCAATTTATTTTTTTATCCTCAGTAATAACTTGTAGCATCATTAACCTATTTTTAATTAAATTTTTGAAAAATATTTTATTTTTTGGCTTTTTTTTTAAACCTGTTTTTGATAAAATAAATTAAAATTTTTAACAATTTAAGGTAATTGTAGCATCGAATGTCTTTCCTTAAGATGTTTTTAAAATTTACATAAATCTGCGCCAAAAAGTTTATTTGCATGAGTCATTCATAATTCATAATTAATATTATTCTTATCATTTATAACGAATATTTAATTAATAATAATTGAAGATAGCACATATTATTGTTTTAGTTGATGTAAGCATGTATTAAATACTAAACAATACAAACGCATCTCACTCGCACTCACTCATATACATACTGCCTCGCGCTCGCTCCTACAGCTACCCTACATGCTTGTCTGGCAAGGGGTTGGAACTATAAAAAATGTCTGGCTAATGAGGAAACATCATCTACTTATTACCCAAGTATTATTTATAAAAATCAGCTTTTATACTATAACGTAAGTTAAACTATAATTTCATGAACATTAAGGGTGTCTGGCAAGGGGTTGCCACGATGTTAAGTGTCTGGCAATGAATAACGTGATTTTTAATAATATTCTGAAGATAATATCAAAAAATCGCACTTTATTATTTGAAGAATTTAGATCGGTATTTTACACACCTTTAGTACCGTTTACCTGCCTAAGCCACTATAACCCAAACTTCATAATGGTCCATCGTTCTTACCTGTGTTGGGAGTATGCGCTGACAAACTTTCAGCTTTTATAAAATAACGAAGGTCTGGGGTTCACGGGCTCTTGCTCTATAATATTATAAATACGAAAGTATCTATGTCTATCTGTCTGTCTCGCTTTCACGCCAAAACTATTGAACCGACTTAAATGAAATTTGGTACACCGATAGTCTAGAGCTAAGAAAGGACTACCGCTACTGTTTAACTGAAAAAAAATTAATGCCGTACCAACCGCTGCATAACTTCTTGTTGTAATAGCGGCAACAGAATTTGTATGTTTTTATTTTTTTAAAACATTCCATGATTTTAATTATTTAATAAAGCAATGAACTCCCGAGTATTTATCGGTATTCTCGAAAATCATACCAGTAAATCGTTAATTCTAAATATATTTTTTTAAGCTTTGGTTTGGTATATACGTACCATTCAGCTGGATCATCTGGTATCCGTATCCGGTGCTCGCTCTTGAACTGCGCGTCCACCACCCACTTGACGGCCGCGGCGTGCGAAGCTTGACTCTCCGCTTCTTCCACCCTCTCCGCCAGATGCTCTGTCACCGGCAGCTGTTCCTCTAACTCTAGAACTGAAAATAGAAACAGAAAACTTAAAATTACCAGTAATTAGGTGT
Source organism: Trichoplusia ni (assembly GCF_003590095.1). NCBI lineage: Eukaryota > Metazoa > Arthropoda > Insecta > Lepidoptera > Noctuidae > Trichoplusia > Trichoplusia ni. Next base: position 7,126,613 of record NC_039494.1, read on the forward strand.
CACGAATGTCAAGTGTGACAAAAGTTGTTGCGAATGTCTTGAATACTACGAATACGAAGTGTGCAGCGAACGTCAAATGCTACAAATGTTTTTCGATAAATATCTTGTGCTACGTTCGACATACTGCGAATTTAATGCTTGTGTGCTACAAATGTCAAGTTCGCTACGAATATCAACTCAAAGTTAAGGTGAATGTTAAATTAACTATATTGCTACGAATTACCTACGACCCAAGTATGCTACGAATACCAAGTGGTCTACGAATGTAAAGTGTGCTACGAATGACCAAGTTTATCATTAACATCCTTGGACAATCCTTATCACTTAGGGTTATGAAAAATAGATAGTAGCTGATTCTCAGACCTACTGAATACGCATATAAAATTTGGTAGAAATCGGTAAAGCCGTTTCGGAGGAGTACGGTAACTAACAATGTGACATTATTGTATATATTGGAATTAACTCACAATCTTCATCCATCTGGTTGGGCAGTTGCACCAGCTCCTCATCCGGCTTCAGAACATCCAGGATGTTGATCTTCCTCTCCGATGCCCTGATCTGTATGTTCACTTGTACCACACCCTCACCTCTTATACATTGTTCCACCAAAGTCTTGTGGTTTTCTAGCTGAAAACATATAAGACTGTGATAGTGGGGTTGCAGAAGACAGATGAGGACAGGTTTTGCTCAGCAGTGGGACATTTAGATGAATTGCTTTAAACAAAATTTCCACATTGTTATTTAAGATACATTAAATTTTGAACCATCCTTATAATATTACAAACGCGAAGGATTGTAACTATGGCTATGTTTGATAATCCTTCATGCAAAAAGCAACTTAATAGATTTGGATAAAATTTAGTACACAAATGGTTTATCAAATAAAATTATTATATACCAATATGATTTTTTAGTTTAAGAGTTTCTTGCTTTTTCTTCTCCATAGAAATGACACTTTGGAACCGTGCAACTAGTCATTATTTTAACGTTTTAAAAGTATCTGGAAAAAGGCATAGTTGAAAAAAAAACTTTTGATTTTGATTTTATGGTTCCATGTGAACTTTTATGATTTGTAGCAGGCAGAGACGCTGACAATAGCTAGTTAAGTATAAATATCTTACCATCTTAGCATTCTGCAGCCAGAATGTGTAGTCAGATAGGTCTAGACCGAGTCTCCTCTCTAGCATAGCTCTGAGCCGCGAGAGATTAGTTCTTATATCCATTAGTTGTACTATGACCTCATCTGTAATTAAGAGTCCATTAGTATTGCGGCAGATTTGGCTGTTTGATGTGGAGGTCTTGTTTTTTTATGTATGAATTTTTAAGTTCTATTTTCAGGTTTGATTCTATTTAATGCAGGTACACACCATACTTAAATATTTCAAGAAATCTGTGAAGGAAATCTATGTGAGGAAGCCTGAATTCTGAGAATACTGGTAAATGAACGCAGCACCTTGCAGTGAGCACCAATTAATCATCATAAATGCCCAAACTTTTTTTATGGGATGAGGCATAAGATTTAAAGATAGTATCAATAATTTCAAATACAGCATATAGCATAGTCTTACTATGGGATTTTAGCCCCTCAAACTATTGATTGCAATATTTCTATTATGAAAACTTTTAGTGAAACGGCTAGAAATATGCAATATTCCATTTATATGGCCAGATGCCATAACAAATAAAATAAAATTACAGATAAGATAATACAAACCACTAGATTCTGTACTTTGCATGGTATCATCTTCATCCGGGGTATCGGAGAAGACCGCTAGCGGTGTTTGTAACATCTCGCTACCAGTTTGCATAAGACCTGTAATGAGAAAATGTGCATGTATATTTTTTTAATGTGTGCCGCCATTAAGCATTTAACCCTAATATTGCAACACACAATCCCACACACAATGGTGGGTCATCCATGTCTAACATTAGACTCTGATGCATAGGTCCAGTGTGGATACTTATTATATGTGTAATGAATAACTGTGACCGGCACAAAGTTAAATAATATTACTAATTCTGAACAAAAAATTACATGTTTATCCTTGTTTACAATAATCATATTAGAATTAATCATAACATATAAACTCCATAGTAAAACTTATAAAATCTTATTAACTTTCATTTTAATGTGGCGTCTCAATGAATTGAACGTTATTAAGATATAATAGGCAAAGGTCTTCGGATATTCAGAATTTGTTATTGTGTATTAACGAAACAGGAAAATCTAGTGATTATCTGACAATGGTTTTAAATTAGTATCAAGACGGAAATACCAATCAATAGCTACTACGAACCTGGTTAAAAAAGAAGCAAATTTATTAAATAAAACTTACCCAAGTCCGATTCAGTAACATATTGAGGAATAATTGATAAAGGGTCAGCTTCTACAGCATTTTCATCAAAACCTGTATCTCCCTGTTCCATTTTTATAGACCGAACATTTAGCAATTCGTTTAGATCCGTCACTTCCATTTGCACTGCTATATACACTGACACTCGACACAGTAGTTTGTTCCAAAGTATTTCTAATGAGAAAAAATGTTTATGAAGTAAATAATCAAAGTTTGAGCGGATTTGAAATTTTTAGGAAAAGGAAATCACTCCAATGTCCACTTCCGCGTGCGACAAAAACGAAATTCTATAGACAATTTGTCAGTTTCTGACAGCGCCTTAGAAATTTCCATTTGTTTATGGTCGCGCAACGCATTCGAAACAAACATCAATAATTCGTATAAAAATAATAAAATTGGATACCGTTCCCTTCAATGATTAAATATGAGCATGAGAGGTTTTTAAAGATTTCTTTTTCTTCTTCGATAGGTCATAAATGGAAAATTCCTATATTTCAGGACTTAAGTTTTTAGGTAACTGATAGAACGTTCGATTCCACTGACTTTTAACTTGGCCATATTCAGCCTCAAAATATCTCAAAAAAGTATGATAATGATCGTGATAAGAAAATAATTTTATGTGTAATAGTATTGGTTACAATATAAATAAAAAAACCGTAAACGACTCAAGTCGATAAGGTTACGAGCCGTTTTTGAGTTGACTGCCTTAATTAGACATAACTTAACATAACAAATAATATCTAAAAATATATTTATCTTACAGTGTGAAGAAAGACTAATTCTTGACTTTAATACGATACTAGCCAAGTATTGATGTCTTGTAATTTTACTTAATTACAAAACATCAAAATCAAATCACTACTATATTCAGAGTTTGATCAGACTCTAACAGACTAAAAAGACTAATATTCTGAATCAATAAAAAGACAGAAAAATAAAAATTGTCGTGTTGTCAAAGAGTTTGGCCAATACAGGCTTAGCTGAATGTTGAAACAACAATTTTTATGAAATTATCAGTAAACGAGGATACTAATCAACCGGACCATGTAAATTAAACATGCGATAATAAAATAGTGCAGCTTTCAAGTCATACACTCCGTGTAAATCGAACATATTTGTGGTTAATCGCGTAAATAAAATCTACCAAGTATGGATGGAACTTGGGTTCTTATTTTACTTGCTTTGGTAATGTTAGTGGGGTCCTATGTAGCTGGAAGTATACCCCTGAACGTTACCATGTCTGAGGTAAGGAACACTTTTCGTATTTGATGTTTTAAGGCTACTTAGATGCATGAAATCGTAGTCCATCTGTCATCCATAAATTTTTGTTGTTGTTGCAAAATTTCAACTATTTGCCTGAATTTGTTAACACTTAGTTGCGTTATAAGTATTTCCACGACTGAAAATTGCAACTAATCAGGTTGTATGATAAATTAAAATCATAAACGCTAAGATTTATGAATGTATGAATAAATAATTAGCAAAAAATTAAGTGCGTATTTTTCATGCTTTCGTTTTCATACGATATTTTTATTCCTTTATTGATACACAAAGCTCAACGAATACATAATATATTTTAATCTATTGTTATATTTGTTACAAAGGTAAAAGGGAATGAAACAACTTTCTAAAAAACTTATGTAAAACACTTTTTATTTTGAATCAATAAAATAAACTACAATAATGTGTTTATTGTCGAGATTGAATGAATTGTTTAATTTTATAACTTATTTTATAGTAGTTCTATGACCAAATTTCAAACCCAAGTCAGTTTCATTGGCCCAGATAAAGATTGAAAAAAATGGAAGGAACAGTAGAGGCCTCTGCTCACCAGCGTTTCAAAATGAGCTTAATATATTTATTTATGCTAACACAGATTACCAATTACGTTAACACAGTAAATGATGTTAATTTTCCTTGTTGCAGGACAAGCTCCAAAAAGTCACGGTCTTTGGAGCCGGCCTCCTCGTAGGCACAGCACTAGCGGTGATCATCCCGGAAGGTGTTCGGTCCCTATTCAGTGAACGATCACACCCGACGGTGGTCACAAAGGACTTCACAGCGGAACCTCCAAGTCACGATGATGATCTGCATTCTGTTATAGGGATCTCTTTGGTGTTGGGTAAGTGGTTTTATTCTTCTCTATATAATATATAAAAACTAGCTTTTCGCCCGTGGCGTTGCCCGCGTCGAAGTCGGTTCTATCGCGTTACTAAGAGAACTCTTCAAAAGTCCGGGATAAAAACTATCCTATGTTCTTTCTCAAGGTCAACTCTATCTCTGTACCAAATTTCACTAAAATCGGTTCAGTGGTTTAGACGTGAAAGCGTAACAGACAGACAGACAAAGTTACTTTCGCATTTATAATATTAGTAAGGGTGAATAGCTATTTGTCTTACTAAAACTCGAGAACGGTTGAACTGATTTGGCTTATTTAGTCCAAGAAAGATTTGAAAAGCGAAAAAATATGGAAAAGTAGCAAAAAAATATCGTTTTAACTGCATTGTTAGGCGGTACATAGTTTACCGGCTTATCTAGTCTGTACTAAATATTAACTGTACTAATATTATTATAGATATAATTTAAGGTTTTGTTATTTTGCAAGTGCTAAATTCACGAAAAATACGCCCGATTTCAATAAATTTTTCAATGTTATATAGCCCATTTATAGAGGATATGTTCTATATACCATTATGCGGTTTTCCTTCACTGTTTTTAGCTGTACATCGTTGCAGAACCTTACTTCTTTGCAAGCAAATCAATACAGTATCCGTCTCTTCCAGGGTTCGTCTTCATGCTGCTGGTCGACCAGATGTCGACGAGGTTCAATGACCAGAGCAACCCAGTTGAGAAGAACGTCACCGCAACCGTGGGACTGGTTGTCCACGCGGCAGGTCAGTATCTTCAGGAAAACCGTCAGTATCAACCTGAATCAAAAGTCTTTTCCGCATGATAAGTCATCAAATGACCCCTTCCGCTTTGGGTTGAGCAGAATTGTCAGACTCCTACTGACTAAAACCCACCCATGTTCCTTCCTTTGCCCTTTGTGTACTGGGATCACGGTAACCCTTTCGGACGTTCCCGCTGCCCCGGCAGGAGATGTAAAAAGCGTTGGCCTCCTCGCCTCATACGGGACCACATTGGGGACACATAGAGCACTATTAAATGATGTAACGGTTTACTCACGCGTATTTATCGGGGTAGCCCGACTAGCGACTCGCGAGTCGAGTCAGTTCGACTCCCGCCGCGTTTGCTCATGATTAAGGACTCCGGTTGGGTCCGAAGCTAGTCGGGCTACCCCGATAAATACGCGTGGGTAAACCGTTACATCATTTAATAATGAATCAGTCTCACGATAGTTGTTATAAAAACATAGAGCACTGTATGTGGTCCCCCGCCATGGGTCCTATAATCGGACGTGTCGTGGGTTCGAGCCCCGTGTAAAACATGCATTTTTGTGATCCACGAATACTTTTTTTTTAAGTCTGGTAACCTTGAATGTAAGTAAAGACACAACGATTAAATTCCTAAGTCCGGTTGCCGTAACCAGAAAAAGGCTTTTCAAAAAAACCTTCGGATTCTCGATCGAACTGGATTTTTAGGTCGTTTTCAAATTCAAAGTAATTTAGACTCAGTCTTAGCCAGTGCATATCAAAACCCAGTCTTACAAAACACACACGTGATACACGAAATAGTTAAGCAATCGGAATTGAGTTTATCTTCGTGATCAGAAAGCGTGCCTTGTTATGATTTTCACCCTGATAACTGAATTACTAACTTAACATGTACTCATGTGTTATCAGAACGGTTTATGTAATACCTATAGTTAATGGCACGTGGCTATGTAACAGCTGGATCGATTTTTCACGGGTTAAGCAACGGTCGAGGAGGTTGGTCTGTGGATGGGTGACTGAGTAATGAAGGCATGATAAGTTATGGGTTTTGGGTGTTTTTCAAGTATAAAAAATACGTAATTCTAATCGTAACGCTGTCTGTCTGTCCGTCCGTCACCAGAGTGTATCTCATGAACCGGAAGATAGTTATAGATTTTATTGATATGTATTTCTCTTTCCGCTATACCAATAAAATATAAATTCTAGTCTAGGCAACTGTTGATATTTTTATTAATTCGTTGAATGAGCATTTTTTATAAATTTTTGACATTTAATTCTTCGCCTATTTGTACGGAATCTAAAGTTTCGCGAGTCCAACTTGCACGTAGTGGTTTTTCGTATATCTTTGACAGTCTTTATAGGTATTGAGTAGTTAGAAGCCAGTAAAATCTCAACTAGATCTCAAAACTAATGCTGTACTTAATATTAAATGCATTAACGCACAAAACCTTGGCTGACTCTGATTAGATAAATAAGTGTTTGTCATACAAATAGTACAACGTATTTGATAGTAGCTGCTATCTTACTTCCGCTGTTGTGTTACCTAGTACGCAAAAGCGATGCGATAGCGATCATTTTGCGATGTCGCTTTTGAAATGACATTTGCTTTTTATGTATACGGAACCCTATTATTAAGGTACTGCTGTCTGTCCTGATTGCTGTCTGTCTACCCGTTGCCAAGCAGAACGTCATGAATTTTAACGTATTGCCACATAAAAATGGCTCCCGCTGTAAGGAATTTTATCCTTCTATCGCGGGGGGTTTCACATGACCTGTTACACAAAAGTTTGTCTATCGCGGGGTTCGAACCCCTACACGTCGCTTGAGACAGAGGGTTTGGCGTGGTGACTTCATCCACTCGACTATTTGTGCATTCGAAATGCCATTCAATACACACCAGGCTTATAAATATCTTATACAGAGAACCATGTTTATTCCTGTAATTCGAAATAAAGACCAATCAGAATGCAGTACCCCGCTTCGTCCATCTCAGAGAGTTGACAGAATTACTCTGAGTATTAAGCGTCTATGGATTTTATGGTCATTCAGGCAAGCATTTGTTGGGCAAAAAAAGTCTTGTTTTTGATAATAAACAATTTTTATTCATTGATTTATAACCATTTAAAGATTAAAAGCTATGTAATAACAGTTCTTTATATGTACAATCCAACGCATAGGCGAGCTTACTCTTTACATTAATATCGTTCTTATTGCAAAGCGCTTAAGTTAATTATCGTACTTATTTTCAACCAATACAATTGGGTATATTGTACGGAATAGTAATAAAAATACAGATTGTTAGTTTTTAATTTCATCTTTAGTCACAGTAATTGCTTTTTTAATTGTTATTTTATTATAGCAATTGTGGTTGAAGAGGGTAGGCAGAATAATAGCTAATATATTCGTAGCATAGGCCGTTGTCCACTGCTGGTATCTCTTAGTAACTTAGCCTAAAGGAAGGCGTTAAGTATGGATGTGGATGGATATAGGGGAAGAGGACGACCAAAGGAACGATGGATGGATTGTGTGAAAGACGATATGGCTGTAAAGAGTGTTTCTTGTAAGCAATATCTGTGGAGTCCAGTAAGGCTGATGCCTGCCGGGGTAGCGGGTTGTCCGAAAGGGTTATCGTGGTCCCGGTACACGAAGGGCAAAAGAAGGAACATCGGTGGGTTTTAGTCAGTAGGAGTCTGACACTCCTTTTCGCTCAACCCAAAGCAGAAGTCATATGGTGATTTCCTATCCAAAAAAGGGCAATGATGGTGATATAAATGTAACTACTTTTTTCCTACGTTTTTATAAACTCGCTTTTCTTCTTTGTTTGTCGTTCCGGTTGGATTTTTGTAACTCAATTTTGAGGAACTTCGCGATAAGCTTGATGAAATTTTCAGGGAAGCTTTAAACCCGATTGCAATGCAATTTCTCTCTCTCTCTCTAGCCCATTGTGTCCCACTGCTGGGCAAAGGCCTCCCCCAAATCCTTCCACGATTCTCTATGCTAGGCCGCATGGAACCAGCCTGCGTGGTAAGCGTTAAGGTCGTCTCGCCACCGCTTCCTAGGTGACAATGCAATTTACAACTATCAAAACTGAATCGATTTTGATAATTTAAATAGAATGAAACTAAAAAACGTGGGGTTGTAGATACTTTACATCTATTAATATTATTTTCTTTTCTTTTGTCATTAGCGGACGGTATAGCGTTAGGTGCGGCTGCGACGACGTCACACGCTGACGTTGAGCTGATCGTCTTCTTGGCTATTATGCTGCACAAGGCGCCCGCGGCTTTCGGCCTGGTCACTTTCCTGCTACATGCTGGATTGGAAAGGTTAGTATGCTGAATGTAACTGACCGTAAATTTTGAAATGAAACGACTTTTACGGATTTTATCGCGGTTTAATTTTTGGTTTTAGTTCCCGACGTTTCGACACCTTTGCAGGTATCATGGTCACGGGCAGACTCGTCGTTTCATTTCAATGTCTAACATTCGCGTAAACCTAAGAAACCACTATGACCGTAAATTTATTGTGAAAATTGTCTTAGAGTTGCAATTTTTTAATTTAAGCAATTTTTTTTAATGAGTACTGTGAGGTAAAAATGTTGAATATCATATTTATTTATATAGATTTTGTAACGTATAAAATATGTTTCAAGTTCCTAATTTTAACAAGATAAATTCGAAATCTCTGACAATAACCCAGCACATATTTGAAATGGTTCGACCTATTTTTATCAAATATTCCTAAGAATATTTGCACATAATTCACCTTTAGTATAATACAAACAAAATTGAAATCGCTCAATCTGTTCGGAAGCTATGGCTATAGTTGGTCTAGTGGTTAGTGACCCTGACTGCTATACCGGAGGCCGTGGGTTCGATTCCCGCCCAGGACAAATATTTGTGTTATATTAAGCAGGATCATTTGTTCTGTGTCTGGGTGTTACTTATCTATATTATGTATGTATTTAGAAGTATGTAAGTATGTTTATCAGTTGTCTAGTACTCATAATAACAGCTTTGCTTAGTTTGAGACTAGATGGCGTTGTGTGGGAGTTGTGGAATATTAGAATAATAAGACTTCTCTGTTTTTTTCAGGAATAGGATAAGAAAGCACCTGTTAATATTCTCATGCGCCGCGCCTTTGCTCGCGTTGCTTACCTACTTCGGTATTGGCAACGAGAGCAAGCAAACGCTCAGCGATTTTAACGCGACTGGTAAGCAATTATTTATATTTTATCCTATATTTTAATCCTGGTTATAAACTAATTTAACTTTTAATCTATTGTAAGGCCACCCAGACGAGAAAAAAAACGTAAACAAGCGGACCGTTACTGAGTTACATTGCGATAGCGAGGGACTATTATCCCTGTACTTAAGCTGTCAGTACGGCAGTTGTCAACATTTGGTCCGCCATGTCGTGAACAAGTTCATTCCTTAATTTTTTCTCAAATAAAAATATTATGAACCCCTAAAAATCTGTTTACATTCTTTATCTCGTCTGGTTGACCTTACTATAACTATAAACTATTTTTTTTGCACATACGTTTTAATATTTATTTCGTCTATTCCAGGTATAGCCATGTTATTCTCGGCCGGCACCTTCCTATACGTGGCGACGGTCCACGTGCTACCAGAGTTAACCCACCCCCAATCCCACACCCATTCCCTCCTCCCGATGGCGGACGGTGTGATCCCCAAAAAAGGCTTCGGCGGACTCCTTCTATCAGAAATGATTATTTTAACTGTCGGGGCGTTAATGCCCTTGCTGTTGACTATGGGGCATAAACACTGATGAACATACGAGGTTTGTGTGTTAGTCTTAATTTTAAGTGGAGTTTTAAGCAGCTGTTACTGTTTACCCGTTAAGAATGTATTGGTAAAATGTCCAGTGTGAATGTCTTTTCAAACTTCAAAAAATAGGAGGCTCTCAATTTGTCTGTCTTTTTGTATGTATGTTGCCTCAAAACTTTGGACTGGATGAACCGATTTTCGTGATAATTTTTTTAAAGTGATATAGCTGTCATTTAAATCCTATACAAAATTCATCAGGTTTAGCTCAGTAGTTTTTATTTGAAGTCAGTAGTTCATTTTCAAGTTCAATGAAAAGACAAATTGAGATCTTAGAACTTTACTTAACTCAGTATAGTTCTTGTATACGGCTTTTTTAAACGTCCCAGAGCCTTTCAAACATATTTGACTCAAACTCGCAATTTAGGTTTTCATCAAACTCGTTTGATCGTTGACGCATTGGTTTGAAACGTTTTGTTGACAAGCATTTTAAGTGAAACAGAAATATTGATCGATATACAAGCTCAAATGTATCAGTGACATGTCACGTGACTAGTTGTCACTGACATCAGTGATAGCCTAGTGGTAGGATTATGGAATTGCCACATCAAAGGTCGTAGGGTCATATCCCGATACGCACTAATGTCTTTTCGAAATCATGTGTGTATTATAAAGTAAAAATCACTTGTTGAAAACGGTGAAGGAAAACATCGTGAGGCGCGACACACGTGAGCATGTTTCAAGTGTGTGTTGCGTCACGTCAGAGGACTACGGGCGGGTTACACTCTGACACCAGGTTGTACATCCACCATACGATAAGAAGTCCTTGAATTGTGAAAAAGAAATGTCACTTTCATACATTTGTCTTTTATTCCGTTTTGTTATTATGAAAGCTTATTGAAAAGTTAAATAGAAAAAGCCTCTTAATTTTAAGTTTTGATCGAATGAAGCGAAATTCCAATGTATAGAATAGTTGATTAGATTAAATTTCGATTTTTAGTCGATTATCTATCAGACTAACTGAATTAGTCGATTAAATGAAAAATATAGTTTTGAACGTGGAGAAAAACAAATAAAAATTAAGATTTGGACTTTATTACCCAAATTGAAATATAGCTACAGCTGTTATCGATATTGCAATTTGCCAAATCATAATTGAAATTGATAAATCAAAAAGACATATTAAGTATACAATAATATAAATGTTATATTATTATCATAACTTTAGTAAGGCGGAATCATAAATTTAACAATGGTTTACACGTCTGCTCATGATTAAGGACTCCGGTTGGGTCCGAAACTAGTCGGGCGATCCCGATACATACGCGTGATTCAACTGTTATTGAATAAATTATAAATTTATAAATGCTATGTGCATTGGGTTTAGTTTTAGCAACCCCTCGCAAACTAACGACTAAATTACAAATTGCAGAAATCATTTAATTAAAAAGATAATACATTTGAAAATGCGATGTGAAATCTTGATTTTGTTAAGTAGAAAATTTTTACTAGTAAAATAAAATTGGTTGAAAATTGTTGCCAAGTTAAATTAATTAATTTAATTGCCACATAGAAATTTCAGTTATATTTCATTTATTTTGATGTTTGTGTGAATGTAGGCAGAATTTAACCAAGTACTAAAAAGGTAGTAGTTGTTATTTTTTGAACCAATTGGTGATTAATACATACTCGTGAATTAGCACACTAAGTACTGTATACTTAGTGTCAAATAAATAAATAAGCGCTTTTGTATATCACCAATAGATAATTAAATTAAATCACCATATTGTCTAAATTTGGTGATTGCGTAATTATTGCATTTTAGTAAATGACAAAATATTTGTACTGTATGTTCTAGAACTCATTACCGTTTAAATATAATAGCTTTCTAGTAGATAAATTGTTGAAGATATAATGATTTTATTTTTATAATCGTTACTTTATTTTTCACTGTTAAAAATAAACTTTAGATGAAATCGCTATAATCACCATGTAGTTCAAAATCTTAATAAATAATAATGAGGATTAATTCCACCAGGGATAGTGTTACAAGACACGGCCCATCTGCAACACATATTATAGTAGACGCGTGTGCTAACACAGCTGCACTCTCTGTTCCCGCACTCTCATAGCGAAATGGACACGACCGGAGAGATATCACAAGCAGGACACACATTGTCACATGCCTTCCGTAACACAGAAGCTGTAATATACATATATTATATAACACACTTTTGTGTTTTAATTGAATACACGTTTTTGAACAACCTGGTGATAAATTTCATTTTAAAAGTTTAAATAACATACTATTTTGACGAAATGTGAGAATTAAAACTATCAGTGCTTGATATAAACTGTTTAGAGTCAGAATCTTGAAGTTGTCAAAGCGAGATGTTGCTATAGGAAGAGTATAGCTTTCTCTCTTCCACAACTGCGACAGTTCCATTGGTAGACTTTAGTTTAGGCTGATATTATAATGCAAGAATGAGTCCAGTCTTTGCCTCAAAATATAAGTGATTAAATGAAACCTAAGATCATAGACAACTTGATGGAAGTGCCTTCTGCAGCATTCCAGCTTCTGTAGCCAAGTTACACATCTCCTCCCTAACGCTGACGAATCCCTCAAATGTATTGAACTGACAAGTCAAAGTCACGTGACTTGTCGAAGAGGAATGTCATTCATATACATTTGAAGTTTTCTATTCTAATGCGATGTAACATTGTCGAATCAAATTTTAAAACAGAACCAAACCACTTTCTGGATATTTTTCTAAGTTCTTGTCTCTTTTGCATGTGACTTGAATGTTTGTGAAACCTTCCCGATAATAGAAATAAATTCCATAGTTTTTTCAAAGTAGATGGTGTCCTCCTATTACCGACACGAGGCTTAAACGGCACTTCCATTTATTCCTCTTATGTTCAACAAATGTAACGGACAAATTGTTGTGCGATTAGTTTTAGAACTAGTTTAAAATAATATCGATTTGAAACGTTCTTGGTCGATTTATTTATTATCTACAAACCCCCGAAGCGAACAGTCGGTAAATAGATTAGAAAAATCTAAAACCCAAGTATTTATTAGGAATATTCGACTGAATTGAAAATGTTAAAACGATAAAATGACATCAAAGTGCATATAATGAACAATTCAGTTTATATTTAAATTTTTCTTTCATCTGTCAACTGAAATTGTGATTCATTTAAAAGTCAGCGGTCACTGGCAAACAAAATAGTTGTGCAACAATCTTGCAACTATCTTTAAACTAAATTGTTTTCTTGGCGACATTTCACAGATCATAGCTGCATCGTTGGCGACAAAACAGTTTCGTTTTCAGATAGTTGCAAGACTGTTGTGCAACTATTTTGTTGCCAGTAATCGCTAGTTTTAAAATGAATGTCTGGTACCAGTATCAAGTTGTTGGATTGCAACTCAAAATGAAAACTCAATATATTTATTTCTATAGAATTAAACATTTTATTTTTTAATATAGCAAGATTTTTTCTGTTTCTTTTATAATAGAAAATTATATTTTAGTGAAAATTTTAAGTAGACGATGAAATTATTTTTTGTAGAATTCTCTCTTTGAATTTATTTTAATATTACTAATAGGCCTATTTGCCTAGAAAATAGAAATAAATATATAAATACGGCTTATAAAGTTGGCTGTGTGGTTATTACTGAATTTTTATGTTTAATTATATTTTTTGTCTTATTTTTATTTTTAGTATAATCACTGCCCAAATTTCGATCTAGCTAATACTCCTTAAGTTCAAAATACCTTCAAAATAGGTATTTTACGAGTATATGAAAAATTCCACATACTATTAAAAAAAAATTGATTTTCTAACAATCAAAGAAATTGAAAAGGTTTCTTATATCTTGATTTTGGTGAAAAGAACTCTAAAAATAAAAAGAAATGTCTTCGAAAATGTATAATCTCTTAGAAAAGTATGTTTTTGTCTGTAAATGTCAGCAATAATGTGCCAACATGGCTTTTTTAATATATGTATGCATAAATATGTATAAATGTACAATGTCTTGTTGTTTCTATGTAAATAATTAATTTGTATATGTGCTGTACCTACGATTATTTTGTAAATATCAATAAAGTGCTTGTATTATAATATTGGTATTTTATTTTATTTGTTTTACAAGTGTTTCTGTTCAAAATGTTGCAAGTTAAAAACTGGTTTTGCTGTGAGTGGTTAAGGTGACCACGCCATATCCACTGGACGGGGCGTTTTTCGGGTTCGAGCCCCGCGTATGACAAGCATTTGTGTGATCCACGAATGCTTGTCCTGAGTCTGGGTGCGTGATGCGTGTGACTTGAATGTTTGTGAAACTCCCGCGACACAAGGATTGAACTGCTAAAACGCAACTATTGTATTAAAAGAAGTCTGGCATAGCAACTAGTGCGTTCTGTCAGGATTTGCAGGTTCTACCTATCTGAGGTTAAAATATTTCGATTGTATTATTTTGTATTTAATTGAAAATTCATAGAAGTTTACCTGTGTCGGAGGCTATAGTCTTCATATCGGTGACTTGTGTTGCCAAGCAGAAAAAGTGCCTATGGGTGTGTTTTAAAGAAAAAAACAGTATATAAAAGATATATTTCCAAACTTTACTAACTGTACTATCTCATATTACTATTATAATCACAATCTAAATATTAACTTACATAAAAATCTTACAATAAAACAACATTACTAGAAAATCAAATTTCTATTAATTTCTTTGTTACAATTACGAAGAATACTTTATTTTTATTTATAATTAACTTAATCACACGGCTTTGCTCGCTAATACATAATTGATATTGTTTACGACTGGGTATATAAAGTATAAATATATTAAGATTCATGAGATATGTATATAAATAAAAAAACATTTTTTCCCAACATTCACTTTCATGGATGTCGGTTATATCTAACCAATTTTATCAAAATTTGTCCAGCCGTTTGAGTGTTAAGAGGTAACGAACATACATACTCAGCTTTTGACTTTATCTTCTGAACAATACAAATTGATAATGAAAAACTGCTTAAAATATAGGTTATTAATACACATAAGTCACGCGTAAATTTCTGTCACTGTCATTTAAACAAATTTCCATTGCGGCATAAAATAAAAAATACGTTTCCAATGTCAATATCTAATTAAATTACCTGACGGAAATTAAAAATATATACACGGTGATTTTTTAGTCGTCTTACAAAAGAAGCCCAGTTCATGTATCCGACGTAAAATACCCCTAGGCGCGATTTTTATTTTTTTATCATCAACTAAGATAATAAGTACGAAGAAAAATTGAACAAGAGAAATCTAAAATATATTCTTAAAAATGATAAAAACGCCGCCGCCCGCTCCCCTCACCATTGTTACAAGGCTCGGACCGCGATCGCAACAGAGCTGTGTTTCTAAAAAACTACGAATTGCATCATAATATTGAATAAAAATTGCATTTTAAATTTATTCAAATCTCATAAATACCTATTTTTTTATCATGAACGTGTTCTAGTCATTGGATACATGAACTGGGCTGCTTTTGTAAGACGACTAAAAAATCACGGTGTATAGTCATACCTAATTGAGCAATGTTTTAATAATAATTTCTTATTCTTATGTCTTTTTAAAGTTAAAGCTATTTGTCTAATCTCAATAACTTCTATTATGAACAGTTTCACTTAATATAGTGCCATCTATTGAGCGTTGGAGTGAACTTTTGAGGCAACTTCAAAAAAATTGTGTAATACGGATACACATTATGGTATAAATAATGTTATTTTGTACTTCACTATGAACTGCTAATTACGTCTTGTTTTTTGTGGAATGTTGAAGATTAATACTTACAATAATTATCATAGAATAAAAAAATATCACTCTGAAACTTTCGTTCAATCATTGCATCTCTATGGTATCGTCTATTTCATAATATTGCACAATTGTCAAGGCGCCGCCTTGAGGCATGAGCTACACAGGATCTGCGTAAGAATTGACAGTTACTATTAAAAGGCAATCATTTATAAATATTATAAAACTATTTAAAATCTCAAACCCTGAAATAATTCAATTATTATTTACAAGAACATTACTCTATAATCCCTGCAAATTTCTAACTTTTTAATCCGCCATTTTGTCGTCCTAAATTGACAGTTCTTATTCTATTGCAAGCAGTTTTCAATGCTGTTTTACGAGGTTATGACGTCACTTCTGCTAAATGCGTCAAGCCTTCTGTATGTTAGTAATTTACAGGGATTATAATTTAAAGTTGATTAACTTAGCGACCTAATACTATGGAGAATATTGGGCGGAGAAGGAAATAGGCTAGATTTAGGACTAGAACTAAAGTAACAGCCTTCAGTGTCTGGTGGAGGTAGTACAGTCTGAAACAATGGGGTTTAGGTTATTTTACTGAAAAAAATAGTACATGATGTATTAAAAAATTAAACTGCCCGACTAGTTTCGAATCCAACCGTCCGACTAGGCGTAATTAATGTGCTGAAACGGTGGTAGAGTCATTACCCAAGCTGTTCCAAACGAGTCGGGCAAATCCCATAAATACGCTTAAGTAAATCGTATTATCATTTAAGTAGCCCCCACAGATGTTAGAAATTTGTTTTAGAATAGTAAAAGCATTTTATTTTCTTACTTGTTCCACTTCTTCCTAGCTTCAGGTAACGTTGACAGGTCATCCTTGATGAGGTATACTCGTAAACCTGAAATATAAATACAGTCTTGAAACATCTTCAATTTGGTATTTTATCGACGGTGTGGCAGCATGGTCTTTCGCGAAATAACAACACCTCGTCCATAACTGCTTAGGCCTATTTTACTTCACCAACCAATAAACTCAGTCTACCACTATTCACTGCTGGACTTCTTCAGTTCTGCCACAGCATTAGGTCCTACGAGTTCCGCTTTCGGTCCGAGCTTTATTTTTGAAAATATCAGTCTATCGAGCTGAAGGAAGATCTTTTCTATTTATACGGCTGGAGAATGCTCATAGATATACCTCCTCGTAGAAGGAGGCCGGTACTATCTGACTATTACTGACTCAACCGCCATGCCTCATCTCTAAAAGAATGACACTTCATCACGCACCGACCGCAGAGCACCTTTCAATATGGCAGGAGGACTTCCTGCACTATATTAATCTTCACATCTAAATCAAATCTGGTCTTAACTCACCTACTAAGAAGGTTTCACACATATATTCCCACGACATTTCTCCCATGCTGAAAGGGAATACAGCTCGATCCTCGTCAGATAACGAGCTCCACATGTTCCTGACGTTCATGTCCGAGAACTTCCAATCTTGAGTCGAGAAATAAAACAAAATGTTCGCCAGCTTCATCACCTTCGAGTACAGTTTCAACATTCTGTAACAAAGAAAATATTGTGTCAGCGCCATCTATTGGCCGCAAGAAGAGTTGCAGTTATTCATGATGGTCACTAGATGGCGTTATTGTTATAGTTCTTCGTCTAATAAAATTGGGATTTCGACTGGTTTCGAAATTGTCAAACAATGCTGAAAGATTCTAAAAAGATTCTAATACTTACGCTCTTCTTTTCCCCGTGAGTGATGAGTAGGTATCGATCAGTAGAGCAGGCAAGTAGTGAAGGAAGAAGTTGTAGAATAAGAAGAGATAATAGTTGTTTGTCGGATTTAACCCGTAATACCTGAAAATAATAATATTTTGTGGTTCTTATCTTTGAGAGCTTGATCTAATCTGATGATATTTAGCTTTTGAGAGGTTCACTTGATTCATATTTAAATGATAATATGTAATAATAATTGTTTCATTTCAGTATTTATGTATTGCGATTTCAATTTTATGAGAATTTCAATATCCATATTTCAATTTCACAACGTATCGCGGGGATCGAAGCCATGATACGCCGCGCAAAGTGATCAGCTGTGGTGACCTATATCAGTGGGTGATTGGCAGTTATGTTTGTCCGTTTGACCGGTCTCTGTGTATGTGCCAGTGGCATGGTAACTCTTGAACTGCTGATCCAATTTTAAATATGTCCTAGGAACGCTCCGTTACCTTTTCAAAAAATATAGATTTAATTCGGTTCAAGATGGTCTTAACTCTATTTAACTTACCATACAGCCTTAGTTGTGGGTTTATCGATGCCGTACTTCCGGTTCTTCTCAATGAAGTCCCACCAGGTGACTGGGTTTTGTGCCCCGGATACGAAGTTGTAGATCGGAATATTGGATGTTTGACTGAAAGACGAGAATAGATATTGGTAAGTTGTATAATATACCAAAAATCATCTAAGTGCGAGTAGTACTTGTTGTCCATATTAACAACGAAATTTAAAGCAACATGTTACTTTAAATATGGGATCCTACTTAAACCTCATCTAAGATCGGTCTTACGATTGTAACCCATTTTTAGGGTCCGGAGAACAAAGGATAAATCAGGGTTCTATAATTAAGACTATTCATCTGTCATCATCCTGTTTTTCATTATTATTTGATACGTTAATAATAGTAATATCAATTAACATTTTTTTTTTCGTCATTGGAATGTTCCGGAACCCTTTTTCGATGCCAATTTGTAGCAAAAGCAGTTATACTAAATAAAACTTACTTCTCCTTATAGTTCTTCGCAGTGTAATAGGCTGAGGTGAGGATAGCGTTGACACAGAGGTCCACTGGTACCATGTCGGCCACCTTCTCCTGGTCCATGTACATGGTGCGGAGAACCTGAGAGGATTTGGATATACTATAGATTAATAAATGACGGACTGACAATTTGATTGTTAGGTTATAACGCACGAAGTCATTTGCGTTAGGTTTAGTACAAACTGTTAGCATAATGATAAAAGTGGTGAAGGTAAATATTGTGGGGAAACCGTATTGTGTTATGCTTTATCCCTTTTTTAAGTTTTATCATATCAGCCTAAATGCCCCACTGCTGGGAATAGACTTCTTCTCATTATATGGAAGCTTTAGGGAAGGTTTTTGCATTCATTACTAAACTGGCTCACTTCTGATTTCTATATTTTGAATCCAGGTTACCTTAAAATGTTTTCCTTCACCGTTTGACAAACTTTGTCAAGTTTTTGCCCGTATTGGGATCGGACTTTTAAGTTCTTGAAACTCAGTGTATCATCAGTAATTATACTTGAAATCGGAATATATTACTCACCCCAGTGCCAATACCAACGACGAGTCCCGTTGGTCCATAGACACTGTCTGTCCATCCTCGGACCGGCTCTTCATATGTCGATACAACTGGAGAAGGAAAAAACATATTAAAGTTTTGAGAAAGAAGAATAAATTATAAATTTAACAACGCCATCTAGTGTCAAACTGAGCAAAGCTTATATTATAAGAACTAGACAACTGATAAACATACTTATTTGTGTCTAAATACAAACACAAAAGAAGCCGCAGAACTAATATTCTTCATCATCACTAGACATCAGATAAAAAATTGTCCTGAGTGGGGATCGTATCCAGTATGGCAGTAATTGCTAACTATCTAGACTCTAGTTCTCTATCTGGCATGTTGCTCTAGTGACTAGGACGGCAACAGGAAAGTTTATTCCCGTGTTGTTGACATCAAAAATGACATCTCACCAATAGACGGTCTGACGATGCAGATTGGAAGTCCTTCACCATATTTTCTGACAGCTTCCTCTGCTATTGCCTTCGTGAAGCAGTAGGTGTTGGGTCGTTTGCCAAGAAGTCTAAAAACAATATAATTTAGATGATAAAGATATTTCATGATCATGTCAAGAACAGGTATGATGGCAATGTTTTTTTAGTGTCCCTCTTGTACTTAGTTCAATTCATCAGCTATATAAAGATGAAGAGTTTGTTTGTTCATCGAGGAAGGTTTTAGGCTATATAACATCACGCTGCAACTAATAGGAGCGAAGATACAATGGAAAATGTGGCAAAAATGGGGAAAAATATTCATCTTCGATTGCTTCCGTTCAAAAATTCCGGACGAAGTCGGGGGCAACAGCTAGTTATAGATACGTAGTATTTCTTTTCACCTCCCAACATAAATTGATTAAATTACGGTGAATGGAACTCACACGTGACGTCACAATTGTGTATAAATTTTACGGCACAAGCCCCCTCTCCTAAATTTTAAAGCAGTTGAACTTTGTAAAAAAAAATACATGGCAAATACTTTTTAATTGTCTGAGGAACTAAATAGATTTTTACTTGTTATACCCAGCCAGCATCATCACCATCATCCACAGCCTTTATCCTCCCACTGCTGGGCATGGGCCTCCCCTTCCTCGTGCCAATTTCTCCGGTCCTGTGCAAGCCTTATTCAGACTCGATCCGAGACCTTTACTATGCCATCGACCCATCTTGCTCCCGGCCCCAGTCGTCTACCCTATCATAATTATTATCAAAGACTTACGTCGGCAGGATGCTCTCAATCAGCTTCTCATCAATCTCGGAGATAGCTTCCAGCGCCTCCACTGATATCGGAGGGTCGTAAAACCTGAACAAATAATTAATTATTGAATGAGATGAAACGTTTATAATGATATTCTGTCAAATGATTAAATTATGAGATTCCTAATATTTCCTAATTTAGTTATTAAGGCCAGCATGCATTGTGTATTACTTAAAGATAATTATTAAGTAATTCAAAATAAGCATAGGTCCATCTTCCGTTTCTCTTACTCTCAATTTGACACAAATCGAATTTTATCAACTCTATCCAAAATCAGACAAATCACTCAAGATTGATTCCCATGCATTCAAATACTCGATAATAATAACCGTCTTTCTGACACAGCGAAAAAAGCCAACTTTTTCGAGTGTATTCAATACTCACTTCTCTTCAATATGTTTGACATGAGTGTTGGAGAAAGCTGTTGATACGTGAGTGATAGCCTTCAGATTCCTGCACTCCTTGGCCAGCTTCAGAACCTCCTTCGTACCCTTGACGTTGATAGCCGTCGAGACTGATAACTTTTCGTCAAACTTCACTGTAGCTGCCGCGTTGATTATTATAGTTACCTGTAACGATATCTATTGGTGAAATTTTGTACTATACAGAGCCATCTAGTGATGGTTGGAAGAAAATCTGCGCTTTTTGTTTTTTTGAAAAATGACCTAAGAATTATGATTGTATTTATTCTGTATTTATAGAAAAGTCATTAATTATTTACTATTGTTAAATTATTTTGGAATAATTAAACTCTAATCTCAATATAAAAAGAAAAATATACATTATTTACAAAGCGTCAAAAAAGACATCTTCATCCTTGCCAAAGTCGGGAAACGTGCCCAGTTTTATAGTTTTAAAAATTAAAATATTAGTTTATAAACTAAACTAATATTTTAATTTTTATTTTATTTATTGTAAAAAACGGACTCTAATATTAGTACTTACTTTGTTCGCTAGCGTCTTCCTATCCTCATCACTTATACCTAAGCCTGGTAGTTCCATGTCACCAAGTATTGGGACCACCTTGTGTATGCCTTTAGGGTTTTCATCGAGCGCTCTTTGAAAAAGCTGCAACAGAAAAATGGTTTAGAAAATTGATAATAGATGGCGTTGTTATTGTAAAAGCTGCGCCATCTGTTGCCGATTTTGAAAATCAGAGTTTTGGTATAAAAGTGTTATTTTTCAATGGAATTAAGATCGAGTTGGTACTCTAGAAACTGACACTAGACCTTATTGGTGATGTGGAGTTGGTCATCATCATCCTAGTATTTTCCCAACTATGTTGGGGTCTGCTTCCAATCTAACCGGATGCAGTTAAGTACCAGTGTTTTACAAGGAGCGACTGACTATTTGCCTTCTATTTTGAGGTTATATATACTACACTATGCGTTTAAATATCAGACCTTGCCCTAGACAGAGCCTAGTTTTATTGCCAATAAACTAGTTATAAAATAAGTTTTCCTTTTTCCTTTTACCTTAATACTGCAAATCTATACTAGATTTGAGTGATATTATCACTGGACTGTCAAAACATAACGTAGATTCAACTCTTGACACGCATGAATATCTTTTTGGATTCATGAGTGTAGTACAAAGAAATTATCATGACAAACGATGTAGGAAAACATCGTGAGGCGCGACACACCTGAGAATGTTTCAAGGGTGTGTTGCGTCATGTCAGAGGACTACGGGCGGGATACACTGTGACACCAGGGCCCCAATTACTTGGAAATTCATTGTATTGACAGTGAGTGTTCCCCCCGTACTGAATTTCGAATTATTATGTTGGTAAAATGCTTGGGAGAATACGAATAGATAGAATGATTGACAGACACACCACATAAATACAGGATTGTTACCAAAAATATTATAGATTAAATAAAACTAAAAACCGACGTTCTTAAATGTCACTCCATTCAAATTTTATCAAAATCAGTCCAGCCTTTTTAAAATGGCAAATTGCATTGCCATCTCGTTTGAACCTAACCTGAAAATTCAGCCTGCTAGCTTTTCGGGAACTGCCTCAAAATTGATTTGCAAAAAACCAACCGAAACGACAAACAAACAAGAAAAGTGAGTGTATAAAAACGTGGGAAAGTAGCACTGCTATTTAATATCAACACAGTGTCATTTTAATATAACTTCCACTCTTACATAGGCAATTGTTAATAACGGAATTCGGGCCCAGGTTATACATCAACTATACGATAATAAGGTTTAAAATACTTACAAATTCATCCAACATCTCGTGTAATCTCGCCCTTGCATCTTTGCCTTTCTTATTTCGGGTCAAAACATATATTGTATTGATGTCTCCGCAAGAACGAAGAATCTTTTCTATTAGCACTGGAATAATAATAATTATTTAATGTATAATTACATACTGTATAGGTATGTGTGTGTGTGTGTGCTGATAAGTTGTGAAAAAGGATTTGTTGTAATCGAAAAAATAGCACTGCTGTTTTAATATCAACATATGCTTAGCTTTTTCGCAACTAAGTCCAATCTAACCGGATTCAGCTATGTTTTACATCTTTCATACTGCTATTACATTCCATGACAGTCAAGTGTTTTTGGACGTACTGAGTTTAAGTTTGGGTGATATTCGTTAAACTTGTTATTATTGCAGATTCTAGCTAACAGGAGATAGTCATGATGGGTGATGGATTATCCCCATCAAAAAGTATAAATACAAAATCTAAGAAACCTCCGACACATATATACATTTTTATTTGTCATAATATAAAGTTCCGTATAAGTGAAGCTATTACATTTGATACCCATATTTAGGTAGCTAAAGTATAACAAAATGTACATATAAGAAGCCATCTTAGACCGATATTTATCTAACCCAGCTAAAACACGTTCGAAAAATTCACTTTTTGAGTATGAAAATAGAAAATCTGAATCTGTTCATCCCTTTACGAGATAAGATGCTACAAACACAATCATTCTTCAAACTTCTATCATGCCATCGTTTTAGCATTTCGGGTCATTTTACTTGAACGTATTAGCTCACTGTACCTTAACAAACATTTCTGAAGAGTTAAGAAACCGATTTTAAACTTACTCTTAAAAAATACTCACCAATTCAACTTTCAATAAACAAAACTAAATCGAAATCGGTTCATCAGTTCGCGTGCTATGCTACAGACACACGCGCGTTTACCAAACACCTCGTTGTTGCGTCGTGGGCGGGGTGGGGGGGTTAGGTGGTAATTAATCTGTCAGTCTATTTAATTAGTTGTCAAGCCACAACTTGCGTAAACAAAGGTTAAACTAATTGATCTGTATGACGTCACTCACAGCAACATTTTTAGAGTCCCGTTTTGAAATAAAACTCGTACAAATATTTAAAGCATTAAATAATAGCAATATTTTGACAATAGATATGGAAATTCATATTCAGTCGTTTTAAATTCCATTCATTCCAGTTACTCCCCTCAAATTAATTTATCGAAATCGGTCCAGCCGTTTTTATAGTTGTAAATTGCATTGTCGTCGGGTTTGGAGCTGTCGTGAAGATTTCAGCTTAACGGTAAGTGCCTCAAAATTCAGTTGTGAAGTGATCCAAAAATACAAACAAAAGTGTTTCCAAATAAACTTGGGAAAATCTAATACATTATGATTTCTGTTTTGTTTTTAAATATCGTAAAACAGCAAAACTGGTGTTCAAACACAAAAAGCATGTATTGCTGAAATAACAGTATGATTCCGGCCAGGATCGAACTGGCGGCCTTCTGCGTGTAAAGCAGATGTGATAACCACTACACCACGGAACCAGGTGGCAATTGTGGCGAATTAGTTGATCTAATATTGCTTGTCATGTTCATTTGACTTTTCTACATTTTTATTTAACTTTCACAGCAACGCCATGTAGTCTCATACTAAGCATAGCTTGTATTATGAGTAATAAAAACCTGATAAAAATGCTTTTTTTTTTCAAAAAACATACTAGAGAAATTACACCCAGACACAGAACAAATGATCATGCTGATCACGCAAACATTTGTCGTAGGTGGGAACCGAACCCACGACCTTCGGTATAACAGTCAGGGTCACAAACCACTAGACTAACAAACAGGCCAGTCGAATATTTGTCGACTTTAATGGATTTTCTCTGTATTTTATTAATTATGACTATCTGTACCTAATTAATATCATTTGATTTATCCTAATTTTACACTTTCGTCTGTTTATCTTCAAAATGGTGTTGTTTCTTTGTGAGTTTTCGTTATGTACATCAAAGTTACTAAATTTATTTTTAAGATGTGTATTTGTGATAAAACGTCCCACAGCTGGGCAAGTCTTTCCCACTTTTCTGTCAAGAGTAAATATTGTCTCTATTGTATAATTCTATAAGTTTTAAAAAATAACTCAAATGTATTAAAGTTGCACCGAAATGTATTTTTCATAGCTTAGCTTAAAAATTGTGAAGGTTAACGATCCCGGGCGACACACTATGTCATACAAAAAGCATTCAAATCGACCCAGCCGTTTAGGAGATGAGTGACATACACACATACAGTACAATTTACTTGTATACATATAAAGATTACTAATAGATTTTGATGTATAGGGTGTTTGAGAAGTAAATACATACGCCTTTTTTCTTCACAGTTGGGCAAAATAAAACAAATTTAAAAAAGCATTAAATTTTAATTTAAGTAACTAACACCACTAAAGAATGCTTTTATAAACAAATAAATTAATTAGTTTAAATTGTTAATTAGAGAAAGAAGTTTAATTTTAACAAAATCATTACTTATCATACCCAAGCAGACTCAATTTTAAGACGCTGTTAATTCTCTTGTTGTCTCTTTTGACTTTCGAGTGATAGAGACAGTGACATTTACCTAAAATGGTCGAATACTATGACTACAAGAGCTATCTTGTCTTTGTTACGTGACAGTGACAACCTGTCTCTAGTTTTGTAACTAATTGAACAGTTAAAAAGTAATTTCAAGTTATCAAGTATATTTTTCCGTAATTTAACTGACGTTTTTAACTGACAGTTAAAATTAAACTCCTTTCGTTAATTATCATGCAGTTAACAGAATCGATTTTATATACAATCACAGGACAACTTTTTCGACGACACGACTGGCTTTCAAACTGATCCTTCCGTCTGAAAAACAATAAAAAAACATTAGAATATACATAGAAAAAAATATTAAAACATAACCTATGTATTAATCTAAAATTTCAATTATCTCCACATAAAATTTTATCAAAATCGCTCTAGCCGTTTAAGAGTAAAGATTTTATGTTTCCATGGAATCATTTTCGCTTGGTAACGGGCAGAGCCGCTGACAATAACTATTAAATCATATTGTATCAATCAAATCATAATTTATAATGCAAAAAATAGCTTACCTCATCAACAAACGCCTTGGAATCCCCAAACAAGCATGCAAACAAAAACACACACGCAAAAAACGCAAAAACAACATTATTTTTTATGGAATGGGTAAAAGCAATGCCATTGCTTATGATTATAATAATACTTAATGATTTATTGAGCATTCACCTTTGCACACACAACAAAAAATCGGCAACCATGCAATTTATTAAAATATCTGTATTATTGAAAAAAAAAATTTGGTGGTGAAGAGCAATGCAACTATAATTTACTATAACTATTATTTAATGTGGGGCCTGAGCTCAAAAAAAAAAATATTAGGGTTCCGCACTCAAAGGGATAAAATTGACCCGTATGATCAACGCTGTCTCTACGTCTGTCAGTCCGTTAGTCATTAAACTGTATGACATAAACCATAATAGTTACTTAAATTTTCAGCAGATTTGAAGTTCCACACAAAGAGCATATATTCTTTTGTCATACGGAACTCTTTACACGCGGTTCCGACTCGCTTTTAGTTGGTTTTTAAGATTTGACCTTTGAAAATTTTTCGCGTGTCTTTCCTGCCTCGGATTCGAACTAGCAACCTCTAGTAACGTTCATTGAACCGCAAGGTCATACAGAGATAGAAGCGGGAGTAATTTTGTGTTAACTGGTATATTAAGTTTCTTATTCAGACAAAATTACTCCCAACCCAACACTCGGATCTGTTTTGTTGCAATTGAATAGAATATAATCTATACTAATATATAAGGCTGAAGAGTTTGTTTGTTTGTTTTAACCCGCGAATCTCAGGAACTACTGGTCCAAATTGAAAAATTATTTTTGTGTTGAATAGACCATTCATCGAGGTAGGCTTTAGGCTATAAACCATCACGCTGCGACTAATAGGAGCTAAGATACAATAGAAAATGTGAAAAAAACCGGGCAGATATACCTAAATTAAAACTTATATCTTCTACCCATGGGGACGAAGTCGCGGGCAACAGCTAGTCTAATAATATGTTTAGTCTGTCCGAGAGATTTCCAATAAATACTGAATACGTATTTTCCATTTTACGTCATGATCAAAAAGTCAGGAAGATAAAAAGCACTTAAGCATGGTAGTAGGGGCTACTAACATCACTTGCTCGTAAGAAGTGGTAAATGACGTCACACGAGATTTTAAATCACTCTATCCCCTTATTAATGAGATAAAATAAAAAAAAAACAATTTTGTCAAATAATCAATTGAGATCGATTTGGTACTCTGGAACGCATGTGGTAAGGAAGGCATTAAGCATGGATGTGGATGGATATAGGGGAAGAGGACGACCAAAGAAACGATGGATGGATTGTGTGAAAGACGATATGGCTGTAAAGTGTGTTTCTTGTGAGATGACGGCCGATAGGAAGGTATGGAAGAAGATGACATGTTGCGCCTACCCCAAATAAAATAATTGGGATAAGGGCAGGGGAATGATGATGAATGATGATGAACGCAACACTAGCGCCAATTCGTGCAGTGGCT
Source organism: Trichoplusia ni (assembly GCF_003590095.1). NCBI lineage: Eukaryota > Metazoa > Arthropoda > Insecta > Lepidoptera > Noctuidae > Trichoplusia > Trichoplusia ni. The sequence continues at coordinate 7,153,960 of NC_039494.1, forward strand.
AAAGTTGGAACTACACACGATCGACAGCTAAAGTCTAATATAGAGTAAAATGTAACGAATTTATCAAGACACACACACACATGCATATTTTTTCAAAATGTCACACGTAACCAAAAGTTTCTAGAATTTTATTTTCCTGTAATAGTAATAATTAACGAGTAACTCATTTTATAAAACAAAGACCTTTTTTCGAAAAGACATTTCAGTATTTCAATTAAATTATTCTTTCCATTATTTTAAAACACCTTATAAAAGAAGTTCACAAGTTATGTTATTGATTTTATATTCTTTAATACGAATACCTTACATCAGGGGAAGCCCCGTACAAATTGTATTTAAACGTCCAACCAGTTCATTGCCTGATAAAAAAATTAATTGTCTGAGTAATCCATACCAATATTATAAATACGAAAGTATCTCCGACTATCGGTCTATCTGTCTCGCTTTCACGTAAAATAGTGAACCGATTGTAATGAATTTTGGTACATATATAGTCTGGAACGTGATAAAGGACATAGGCTACTTTGACTAAAACTTATGATGTGCTTTCCGAAACACAGTAACTATGATATATATTTTTTTTCATACTTTTCAATTATCTATCTTTATTTACAATTTTACAGAGTTAAATATTTACAAGTTAAAAAACAAAAAATTATTAAATTAAAGCATCAAAAAATTCATCGGCATCGCTGCCGGCTGGGAGTGTGCCCAAAAGGCTGGCAGCATTGCCACGTTGAATGGCAATGCTAATCCTCTGAGCGAGGTAAAAGCCAGCCTTTGGGTCACGAGAAGTGTCAACGAGACGCTTTGCTAGGTCTTTAAAAAGCGTTTTGGCACTCGGCCCCCACGGCCCAAAAGTTTCACTATGATATTTATTTCTAAATAACACATTTTTTTAAAAAAGTCGGTGCTTTCGTTGGTATCGAACTTGAGACGTTCAATTGGCAGTCTCACCACTAAGCTATCACTTCTTCTTGCTTTTAAGTGTGTTCTACACACAAATGTATAATTAAATACGTTTGATCAATCGCAAATAACTTATCCCTCAGTCTTTTTTCCAGAAACTTTTGGTGTCAAAGCCATGCCACTTACCTTTGCCCAAAAACCCAGTACCCCCAGTCAAGAACAAGCACTGGTCTTTATAAAACGCTTGGATCTCAGTCTTTGGCCCTTTACCCTTGGTCAGCTTCTGTTTTTCTTCTTCCTTAGCGTCCAATTTGTCTTCTTCAGCGTAGTATGTGTCTTTGTGATCAGGAACGAATTCATGGTCTTCCGAGAAGTCGAGGATGGGAGCCGTTGGGTTCATTTCTTGATTCTCCACATCGGTGATGCGGACTGTGTTTTCTAACTCCTGGAAGATGGAGAGGAATTGGAGAAGTTGCTTTAATTGTTAAGGTAGGTTGAGATAAATAAGTGGTGTGATCGATGGACTGATAAATAAAGGAGTTAGGTTTGAATTGGCGTTATGTGAATTTTAATAATACTTTAAATGTCACAATCTTTTCATGTTTAATTGATAAGAATACCTAAGGTTGGTGATTTTTTTTTCTTCTTATCGTATGGTTGATGTTATAACCTAGTGTCAGAGTTTAATCACAAACTAAACGTTGAATATAAATGTTAAGACACATTCGAAGGGCCACAATAAAGGAAGAAGGGTGAGTTTTAGTCAGTAGAAGTCTAATCTAAGGTTAGTTAGACACTACCTACCGCTTAACCCAAAGCACCACTTGTAATTTGATGGTTACCCATTTGGCGAAAAAGGCCTCACTTGAACAATTCTAGGTTTACCTATCAGTACTCACATGTAGGTTATCCTGTAACTCCTTGCTGAGATTCCTGACATTCTCCAGCTCTTTGATCATCTGTGCCGTGGGCTTGCCATAGACATCGACGTCTATTTTCTCTCCCTTGACCGTCGCTGCCACCCATTTCTCCATTTTGTCTTTGGTTAACGGAGTCTTCGCTAAAGGCGATTCGTGCGCTGTCGTATTCATTCTGAAACAAGGGAGAAAATATTAAGTTATGTTTCTTTTGACTTTAGACCTTCGCTTATGGAAGGGCTATTGGGTTTTTTGAGCAGAAGAGAATGGAGTTAGAAACAAGGAACAGGCCAACGCAGTTTATGATCATCATCATCGTCATCATTCCCCTATCCTTAACCCAATTATTATTTACGATCGGCGCAACATGTCTTCTCCTTCCATACCTTTCTATCTGACGTCATCTCTCAAGAAACACTCTTTGCAGCCATATCGTCTTTCACACAATGATCTAAGAAAAGAGGCAGGGTCTCACATGCGGAAGGCGGGGTACCGGTTGTTGAGGCGCAACTGTTTTCGTTTTGTATCGAAACGATCCCTGCAGTAAGGAATTTAATCCTTGTGTCGAGGGTCGTAGCAGAAACACAATGACACCTGGATTCAAGACAAGCAATTATAGATATCACGCAAATATTTCTCCTATTCGGGGATTGAACTTTAGACACGTCTTGTGACGGGTGGAATTGGCGTGGTGACATCTACCACTCGTTTATTTATGCAGTCAATTTCTATCAATCAAATCTTGCCTGAGGCGTATGTCCAGCTGTGGACCACAATTAGCTGAATTAATTGATTGCAATTCTGATATGTGACACAGTGTTACCCAGTAACATGTGTTGGGTAGTCAGATAGACAGTGGCTCTGTAATATACGGTGTCAAAATGACGCTGCACGAATAGCCGAGTGGTTAAGGTCACCATGCCAAACCCACTGTGCGCAACGTATCGCGGGTTCAATTCCTGCGTAGGACAAACTGAATCTGATTGTGTTTTTGCATGTGACTTGAATATTTGTTGAGTCCGTCGCGACACTACGATTGAATTACTTACAGCGGAAAGGTAGTGTATGTTCTTTTCCATGACAATGGCTATATGCATGCTAAATTTCATCCAAATCCGTTCAGCCGTTTTTGCGTGATTGAGTAACAAACATCCAAACATCCACACTTAGTAAGGAAAGCTTAGGATAATTCTATTCACATATATAATTACAGACTATGGAAAATAAAATAATAACACAAACATAAATAAGTTACTATTTATTCCATGCTCTTAACATTACATACATCATACAACGTCATACAATCAAGGACGATGATGTATGGCTGAAGCATGTTTTCCTGTATGTAGATAAAAAACGGATTATGATGTAGATATAATTACTGTATAAATTCAAAGTCATACGCAATGTTACTTTATAATCTGTTTGAAGTATACGAAGAGGCAAAAAAATGGACGTTGTAACACTTGTAACTCTTCAATTGTGGCAGTATGATAATATCCTGTCCAATTTCCTGTCGGCTTCCAGTCTAATTAGAATCAGCTAAGTACCAGTGTTTTACAAGGAGCGACTGCCTATCTGAACTCCTCAACCCAGTTACCTGGGCCCTAAGTTAGACTGGTTGTCAGACTTTCTAGCATTTGAATACCTGTATGTAATTTATGACAACAATGCATAAAATAAGAGTAGTCGTGCCCTTCATTTTAAAGTCAAAGTGCCGAAATATAGAGGAACTCGTTAAGACGGAGACTAAAATAAAAATCAAAAGTCACCCATATCGGGGCCGACCGTATCAAGCGTAGCTTATCCTGTGATCGGTCAAGGTGTGCGGTATTTTGTTTAGCCACGAGCGCCAGACTTAATTTTTAAGATTAATTGAAGATTTTCCTATATTCAACTGTCTGATGTCCACCTATACAGTCTACACGGTATATATCAACGTCTGCTATTGACGACTGCTGCAGTAATATGTGAACAAACCGATAAAGGGGTTATCGCAAATAAGATTACGTCAGGATGACCCCAAAACACTTTCACAAAATACTCACTTATTTAACTTTAAAACTGGTTTTGCTTGCCTTTTAAACAAAACAAAGATTGGTAATATACAGTTAGCAAATAAATGTAATGATTACAATTATTAAGTTTATTTTTAAGCTCTATGTAAAAAACCTAATGTTTAGTTTGCCCAGAATTGGAACACAGTGGACTGAATAATAAAAATCTGCAACTTTCATACAACGCCATCTAGTCTCAAACTAAGCAAAGCTTGTATTATGAGTACTAGACAACTGATAAACATACTTATATATTTGTAAATACATAAAGAATATGGATAAATTACATCCAGATACGGAACAAATGATCGTGCTCATCACACAAACATTTGTCCTGGGTGGGAATCGAACCCACGACCTCCGGTATAGCAGTCAGGGCTACTAACCACTAGACCAACAGGCCACTAATAAAAAATAAAACTTGTCTTCCGTATGTTGATAATTTTCTTTATACTTATGCTGTTGACTGTACTATGACAAAACAGTTTCTTATTAAGACCATACTCAAAAACCTTGAAGTTACTTTCGACGTAAAAATGCAGATATTGAAGGTTATTATAAAAATGTGTTGATCAAGTTAACTAAGAATATATTCGTATACTTACAAGATTTTATTACAGACAAAGGGACAGGCAAAACTGAATGAAAGCAAAATCGTCTCTAGTGTTTTATAACAGAGGCATGTACTTAATCTATACTTCTATCTATACTAATATATAAAGCTGAAGAGTTTGTTTGTTTGTTTGTTTGAACGCGCTAATCTCAGGAACTACTGGTCCAAATTGAAAAATTCTTTTTGTGTTGGATAGACCATTCATCGAGGAAGGCTTTAGGCTATAAACCATCACGCTGCGACTAATAGGAGCGAAGATACAATAAAAAATGTGAAAAAAACAATGCAGGTATAAATCATAACTTATATCTTCTACCCACGGGGACGAAGTCGCGGGCAACAGCTAGGTGTGTAATATAAGCTGGACTATTACCGCGCTGGAATGGACTATGGCACGTTAAATTGTGGGTCCCAGCTGTTATTCCCACATCTTTAACAGTCGTTACAGGTAGTCTGAAGCTTGAAAAGTCTGACAACCAGTCTGACTAAGGGGTATCGTGTTGCAAAGGTAACTGGGTTGAGGAGTTCAGATAGGCAGTCGCTCCTTGTAAAACACTGGTACTTAGCTGAATCCGGTTAGACTGGAAGCCGACCCCAATATAGTTGGGAAAAGGCTAGGCCGATGATGACGCTGGAGTATTACCAACACAAATAAATTAGGTTACCAGCTCCTGTAGCCAAGGCATACATTTTATTATTATTTAAAAGATCCACTTGCTAAGTACTACGGTGACAACTTGATAATGATTGGTTTCGACGCATTCAGGAATTTAATACTTGCGTCGCGGGGGTTTCAAAAACATTCAAGGCACATGCACAAAGACAATCAGACTCAGAACAAGCATTCGTGGATCACACAAACGCTTGTCCTACGCGGGGATCGAACACGCTTCACGTCGCGCACAGAGGGTTTCGCGTGGTGACCTCAACCACTCGGCTATTACAGAATGTACATTTGAACGACGGACTTATTCAAACCACCAATAGTTATTGAGACTCCTTGCTTCTACCCATACTTGCACATTTTCTGTTGACCTTAACGATTGTAGAAATATCCCTTGCCTTAAACGACAGGTAACCGCGAAAGCCAAGAAGAAGACGGGCGCGTCGTCATGCGCACCCGTTCTTATGAGGAGTGAGGGGTTGGCTTTTTACACCTATCCCTGAGGAGTCCAAAGGACTAGAGCCAGCCAGTCATGCATCCCGTGACTCTGGCTAAAGCAGTAGAAGGGGTGTTTTTAGTCGGTGGAAGTCCGACATATCCCCACGCCATGCCCTCGACGTGGGTTGAAGACATTATCGTTTTAACCCTGTAAAAAGTTGACTGAGAAAAATAACCTTTACTAGATAATTCGTGGACAGATTTTCCGAACACTTAGTTTCTAATACGCCGTGACATACAAACGGCTTGTATCAACAGTCAAGTTAAATACAGTTGGAGCTTGGCTAATATTTATTTTGCTGTGTTAACTGTGAAGGCAATCTTATGGTATACAGTCACATGGTAAAAATTATGGTGTTTTCGTTGTAGTACGAATATATACCCTATGGCTCATATAGGACCTTATTATGGCTCTATTTGTCGTGTTGTCACCAGGCTGTATCTCATGAAGTGTAAACAGTTGAAAACTTCACAAATGAGGTATTTCTGTAGTTGCTATAACAACAAATGGAAATAAGCATTGAGGTTATGCAACTGTTAGTACCGTCATAAAAATGATGGGTGGGCTATTGGTTTTTTTAATCCCATTTGAAGATATCCCTCAGTGTTGCGAGGCCAGTCTGGGTTTTTTTTACCCTGGTAACACCAATTATATACAGGAAACAACGTAGGTAAAATTGCAGGGCGCTATTACTTAGTTGCAAATAAATATGCAATGCTTATTAAAATAAATATTGTGACACTAAAGACAAGACATTAAAGAAATGCTTTGTAAGTGGAATAAATTGACCGCGAAACAACTTATGTTATTTGTCTAATTGCAAATGATTATAACTTAACTATTGTTTTTAAATGATGTTATTGTTTATTTTATAATGTTAAGGTTGCTTTGTATTATATCCGATTTCCGTACACATTAACTAAATATAATTCTAAAAGAGCTTCGGTAATGGCGCCCCACCGTGGGGCAGCTCACAAGCGTGGTGATCCGTGCTCGTTCTCTGTATGAGAGGCCTGCAGTAGGACAGTTACAGGCTGGTGTTAATTGCCATCACCAACCACTACTATCTTCTGTTAGCTGAGAAAAAGAGACGGAACATAGCTTTATCTCTCTCTCATACTAATATTCCTTTTCAAGACCACATAATGCGGGTAGATAAGTACATAATGGCAACAGGAAATGCAAGTCGACTTAATGATCTCCTCAAGGCTCTATGCAATAAAAAAAGTAAAAACCCACGCGAACAACTAGCAATTAATATCTCCAGTATTGCTTAAGTAAATAAATAATGCCAGCCTATATATTCCCACAGCGGGGCAATCTGGGCATAAGCCTCTTTATGATCACAACGCTACCTCTCTGCGGGTGGTTTTACATTTAATTTATCGATTCCAGATGTTCCCACGAAGGTTTCCTTCACCGAGAAAGTAGCTAAGTACATGCACATTTGAAAAAAAACACCTTCCTTGTTTTGAGATTGAACCCGTACCTCATGCATAAAAAAAACTATTTTTCTAAGTAGCCGCAAGACTACTCAGAAAATACAGTATTACAAATAATTTTCTTTTTCTTCTTTACCGATGTAATTTAACAACGATTGGTACGAAGATGTTGATTATGGATGTCGAGGGATAAAGGGGCAGAGGACCCCCAAGGAAACGATGGATGGATTGCGTGAAAGACGATATGGCTGCAAAGAGTGTTGCTTGTGAGATGACGTCAGATAGAAAGGTATGGAAGAAGATGACATGTTGCGCCGACCCCGAATAATAATTGGGATAAGGGCAGGGGAATGATGATGGTACGGTCATCAATTAGATTGGTAACCAATTTGTTTATATTCCTATTTTAGAGGTATTGGTGTCGCAAGTCCAACTAGCACAGAACTGGTTTTTTTTTAAAGATTATTATGACATAATTTATTATGCTCATTAATTGTAGTGCCAGTCATGGTGTATAGTTTTATTATATTAAATTTAAATATGAATCATGATTCATGACGAAACTAAAAGAAATATAGTATCATGGTGATAATGCATTTGTTTTTTTTAAGTTTTTTTTTGTTTGAATATTCTTTTTTAACTAACTATTTTCAAAGTTACTTTATCAAATTTATAAAGGTGACTACGACAGTCACCTTTTGAGACTGAGGGAGTCGCAAAAAGTACTTAACTACGAAAAGACCAAATTTATTTATTCAATATTTTATAACTTATTTAACTTAAATTAAACACCAGCCTATACACGTCCCATTACTAGGCTCAGGCCTCGTCCCGTATATAGAAAGATTGAGCATTGATCACCACGCTGCGGGCGAATTCAGATTCCAATATTTGGAAAATCCAATTTTCCTCACCATGTTTTTCAACACCGTTTATCAGTGGTGTCTTAGAATAATTAAGGTACTTTGCCTGCATTTGATCGAACCTGCCTCCTCGTGAATACAAATGTATGCATGAAACCGCAAGGCCATCACGACAGTTATTTAACTTACGTGGTCAAAAGGTTGGTGACTCTAGCAGTGACGTATTATAATGCCATTCTTATGACGTCACATCTTGACTTAATCATCCTTAATTAAATAAACAACAAAGACAATCGCAATTGGCGTTTGATCAAACAATACTTTATAGACAGTAAAGTAAATAGAAGACCTTGTTTTGATGAAACAAGTATATAGTGGTTTCTTAGGTTTACGCGAATGTTAGACATCTAAAACCAAAAATTAAACCGCGATAAAATCCGTAAAAGTCGTTTCATTTCAACGAAACAAGTATATTTGGAGTGATTTAAACAAGTCTGAAATTTCGCTGGTGCGGATATACAATAAAAGATTAAAAGAATCTGAATACCCATGTTTTTGAATGTCACTCCATTAAAATAGCCCAAAAGAATGAGTATTAAGAACAATAAAGATTTTTACGAAAATGTCACAAGTTGGGTGCCAATAGAGGACGTCAATGACAATCGATGACAGACAGAAAAGCTTTTGTAAAACCTTTAAGGAACCCTAAAAATCTGGTCAAACATTCACAAGATTGATGCTCTTTTAGGCAATATTACGTCACAATAACGCAGTCGCGAATAAAAAACTTCATATGTATGAGAATGACATTCCTCTTCGACAAGTGACGTGACTTTGACTTGTCAGTTCAATACATTTGAGGGATCCGGCACCGATGGATGAAAACAATCACCAACTGTTTATGTAATTCTATCGCGTAATAGCTAAACACGTGTTTAGCTTGTAATTATAAAACATATATAATCATTGTGTATTGTGTGCAATGATTCTTACAAGGTCGGGCGTGATTGCTCAATCCGGAAATATTTATCAATTATTAAGCGTTTTTTTAAGAAAGTTCTTAAGGTAAACCTTAATTAAAGACTTATTTATAAAATCCTACTAATATAATTCGGATGTTTGTTCCTCTTTCTCCACAAGACTACAACCACAACATCTGTCTGTACCCATGTTTAAAGCGAAACAAATGATTTGATTTGATTTGAAGGCCTGCAATGGGACAGTTACAGGCTGGTGTTATTAACAGCTTCGGTAATGGCGCCCCATCGTGGGGCAGCTCACAAGCGTGGTGATCAATGCTCGTTCTCTGTATGAGAGGCCTGCAGTGGGACAGTTACAGGCTGGTGTTATTAACAGCTTCGGTAATGGCGCCCCACCGTGGGGCAGCTCACAAGCGTGGTGATCAATGCTCGTTCTCTGTATGAGAGGCCTGCAATGGGACAGTTACAGGCTGGTGTTATTAACAGCTTCGGTAATGGCGCCCCACCGTGGGGCAGCTCACAAGCGTGGTGATCAATGCTCGTTCTCTGTATGAGAGGCCTGCAATGGGACAGTTACAGGCTGGTGTTATTAACAGCTTCGGTAATGGCACCCCACCGTGGGGCAGCTCACAAGCGTGGTGATCAATGCTCGTTCTCTGTATGAGAGGCCTGCAATGGGACAGTTACAGGCTGGTGTTATTAACAGCTTCGGTAATGGCGCCCCACCGTGGGGCAGCTCACAAGCGTGGTGATCAATGCTCGTTCTCTGTATGAGAGGCCTGCAATGGGACAGTTACAGGCTGGTGTTATTAACAGCTTCGGTAATGGCGCCCCACCGTGGGGCAGCTCACAAGCGTGGTGATCAATGCTCGTTCTCTGTATGAGAGGCCTGCAATGGGACAGTTACAGGCTGGTGTTATTAACAGCTTCGGTAATGGCGCCCCACCGTGGGGCAGCTCACAAGCGTGGTGATCAATGCTCGTTCTCTGTATGAGAGGCCTGCAATGGGACAGTTACAGGCTGGTGTTATTAACAGCTTCGGTAATGGCGCCCCACCGTGGGGCAGCTCACAAGCGTGGTGATCAATGCTCGTTCTCTGTATGAGAGGCCTGCAATGGGACAGTTACAGGCTGGTGTTATTAACAGCTTCGGTAATGGCGCCCCACCGTGGGGCAGCTCACAAGCGTGGTGATCAATGCTCGTTCTCTGTATGAGAGGCCTGCAATGGGACAGTTACAGGCTGGTGTTATTAACAGCTTCGGTAATGGCGCCCCACCGTGGGGCAGCTCACAAGCGTGGTGATCAATGCTCGTTCTCTGTATGAGAGGCCTGCAGTGGGACAGTTACAGGCCGGTGTTATTAACAGCTTCGGTAATGGCGCCCCACCGTGGGGCAGCTCACAAGCGTATTGATCAATGCTCGTTCTCTGTATTAAAGGCCTATCACTGATGTTTACATAATACATACACATAAAAAGTAAAATTTAACGCTTATTAAAGCCAGAAAACAAACAAGACAAGGTCGCTTTTTATAAGGAAATTAACCATAAGTTATAATGTAATGGAAGTTATCTAGTTTTGAGCAAAAAAAATAAGAATTGCCACTTGAAATTATACAGTCACATAATTTTAGCCCTAATAAGTTAATAATTAACTTTGAATTAAACAGCACCTTTATTACAAAGAAATAAGGTTGAAAATGGCTATGACATAACCGATGTTTTTTTTGTTTATCATTCCAGTCATGGTATTTAACAAATGTTTCAAATAAAGGGTTATAATTTTGACACGCTTTGTAGCCATAAAGGTTTATGAGATTTTAATGGAAATCAATTATACATATTTCACTTAAGATCTGTCGTAACGAAGGAGAAAAATATGCTTATTAAATTAAACATTTATTTGTAGCGAAAGCAATAGAGGCTTTATAAATATATTATTATGTATTGTTTATATTTACTTTTGCCCGCGGGCCTGCCCGTTATAAATTGAAAATGATCCCACGGGAACATAAAATAGCGATAGAATGTATAAAAACTATCCCATGTGTTAAAGTTAGTGTTTTTATAATAACTATCGTGAGACTGATTCATTATAAATCGCGTCTCATGTTTAAGGACTCCGGTTGGGTCCGAAACTAGTCGGGCTACCCCGATAAATACGCGTGAGTAAACCGTTACATCATTTTATAAAGTTAGTGTTAATCAAGTTAAGTCCAAAAACCGTTTTTTCAAAATTTCATCAAAATTTATCCAGTTTTTCAAGAGTGAAAATGTTACAAACACACGAAAATTGGCCTTAAGTATCAATTCTTAAAACCCTTAATTAAAAAATGATTAGAATATTATAATACAAAAAAGTTATATTCAAACACCTCTACCGTTTAACTTAACAGTTAAGTTTACATAATAAAACGATTATCTGACACACGTAACGTGATTTAAAATAGACAATGCAATGTCAAAGATGTTCAGACCACCCAGTTAAAGTACAACAAGGCGCCGACAAACGGTAAAGGAAAACTTTGTGATATAAATAACCGAGATAGTTAAGACAATAATGACTGCACGGATAGCCGAGTGGTTGTGGTTACCAAGTCAAAGCCACTGAGTGCGACGTGTCGCAGTTTCGATCCCCGCGTAGGACAAGCGGTTGTGTGATCCACGAATGCTTGTCCTGAGTCTGGGTGTCTTTGTGAATGTGACTTGAATGTTTGTGAAACATCCCGCGATACAAAGATTAAGTTCCTTGATGCGGGAGTAGTTTTTTAAATGTTTATGAATTTTTTTTCTAATCTCTTTCAATTTAATACTAACTTTAAGTATTATAAAGTTAGTTGTGGATGTGAACATCATCTCTCTTCCACATCTGTTTTCAAAATTCATAATAAAATCCTACTACTATTATAAAGGCGAAAGTTTGTAAGTATGGATGTATGGATGTTTGTTACTCTTTCGAGTAAAAACTACTGAATGGATTTGAATGAAACTTTACCACAATATAGCTTATACATCAGAATAACACATAGGCCACAATTTTTGAGGCTTCTAAAGTGAGGTCGTAAAAAAACACATTTTTTGCGCTTACATTGCTAGACTAGACGGGACGAACCTGAAGTCCACGCGAACGAAGTCGCGGGCAAAAGCTAGTAATATATATTCTACAAATTCACACAGCGCCATCTAGTCTCAAACTAGGAAAAGCTTGTATTATAAGTACTAGAACTGATAAACATACCGAAACCGAACCCACGACCTCCGATATTGCAGTCAGGGCTATTAACCACTAGACCAACGAGCCAGTCATACTTGATATTGTTACCCATGCTAACTTTGGGTGATATCTTTCAGGTAAATAAATATCCTATTAGGCTAACAAATAACATAGCTGTCTATTGATAAAAGTATTTCCAAAACCGGTTCAGTAGGACATGAGATTAACACAACAATATTACAAACTAACAAACCTCTTTTAATATGTGTAGATTAATTCATAAAAAATGTGTGGGTTTACCCGTGATAGCATGATAAACACACAAATAGTTTTTTATAGATTATTATTCATCTTTCAAATTGATTGTACTCTGTTATATTCAAAGATCGTCTTATGACCTTTGTACCATGTTTCCGTGTGTTAAATTTAAAAGACAGCTGGTTCAATAAACTTGTTACTGGATGGATGTAAATAAGATTTCTTGGCACGAATATTTTTTTGGTTGATTTTTCCCAAGCTATGTTGTGGGCTGAAGGTCTTAACGGATTCAGCTGAGCCTCGTATGTTACAGAGCGACTGTCTATCTGACAACACAACACATGTTACTGTAACACAGTATCACATCGTAAGATGGTTGGACCAACATTTTGTTTTGTTTTCGGAAAGTTTCGACCAAAAGAACTAGTTAGTTTTTTTTTTTATTCGGCTATAATATAGTCGAGTACGATTTGACTAATAAAATGTATAAATTCAATTAATTTTTATTTAGTCTGTCACATAGTTTTCCACAAATTTATTATACACGGTGATTTTTTAGTCGTCTTACAAAAGCAGCCCAGTTCATGTATCCGACGTAAAATATCCCCTTGGCACGATTATTATTTTTTTATCATCAACTAAGGTAGTAAGTACGAAGAAAAATTAAACAAGAGAAATCTGAAATATACTCTTAAAAATGATAAAACGCCGCCGCCCGCGCCCCTCACCAATGTTACAAGGCTCGGACCGCGCTCGCAACAGAGCTGTGTTTCTAAAAAACTACGAATTGCATCATAATATTGAATAAAAATTGCATTTTTTTTTTTCAAATCTCATAAATACCTTTTTTTATCATGAACTTGTTCTAGTCATTGGATGTAGTGTATAATATGTCAGTTTTAAATTTCAAATGAAAAAAATACGAAGAGAAAAATAATGGCTAGTAACGACACATGTCGGTAGAAGGAATTAAGATGCTATTCTTTTGCCTATTATGTACGGAACTCTCCATGTCGCGACTCGCACTTGACCGGTTTTCAAACATTCTTTAATTTGTAAATAACATTAACTTTTATGCATAAAGTATTAGATACAGTCGAAACGAACAAAGAACATTAATATTTAAACTATTTAAAAGACAATATAAATAAAACAGTAGTTCGAGGGTTAGAGGTTAAGCGACCTTATCAAGGTTAGCCTTTCGATGGGTGACGTATTTCCTGTATAATTACGATTTAATTTTATTCTTTTGAACCAAACACGTGGTTTGACTCAAACAAGTTTGATCGTTTTACTCAGCTGATTTGAAAACATTAGCACCAGAACCAGGATTAACACATATTATAATTTTATCCCGATTTTGTGTTTCCATGGGATCATTTTTTATTTGTAGCGGGCGGACCCGCGGTCGAGAGCTAGTAAATGTTAAAAATAACAGATGGAAAAAATAAACTTGTAAAAAACAAGTCTTTGTTATGTTCTCTATGGGTTTTCCATGGGATATTTCGAGTTTTTAATCGACAAAGCATTGTCACTGTTCAATTAATGATCTACGTATAATCTAGTGGTTTTTTCCTACGGAATGACTAAACATTAATTGATTAAACTTTGATATTCTTGTAACAGAACAATGTTACTTATAAATAAACATAAGTTGTCAAGTTTCATGAATAACTGTTACGTGTTAACTGTTGATAGTAGATGATAGTTATTTATTATACAATGAAGTTAAAAATAAGGCTTTTTTTAGGGTACCGTAACCTGTAATAGAAAGACTCTTGTTTTTGTGTAAATGAGGCAGACACTACATTGCGTGTAACGTTGTCTCTCTTTTACAGCTGTATCTGTAGTTTCTTCGCTGTCTGTCTGTCTGTTTGTCTATCAGGGCCCCGGTTTCGCCATTTAAAATGGCCGGTATTCACCTACCTAATTTAATCGAAATCGTTTCACCCGTTTTGGCGTGAAGAGACAATAAACAGCAAACATACTCACATACATTCGCTTTCATATAAGTGTGATGGTAATGTAACACTTGAGCATTTAGAAAACAATGCAACGCACTTTAAAATTATCTAGTATAGTATAGCAAAGACGATACGGAACCGTATGCATACAACCCCAACTCGCATTTGACCGATCTTCAGATAAATGACTTGTCTAAAACGTTACATTATCTATATTTTCACATTAACATTTGTAAAATAAAACTTGTGGTAATGACCCTAGGATTGTCGAGTCAAAGGTCGTAGGTTCGAATCAGCGCACGCATCAATGACTTTTTTAAATTCATGTGCGTATAAGATACTAATTCTCACTGGGAAACACAGTAGTCATGTTTTTTTTACCTTGAAAGTATTATTCATCCCCGTTTTACTATATTTCCTTGCTTAAGTTTAATAATTTCTTTTTATTAATCAGAGATAGGTACTTAACATAAAATAAAACCTGCTAAATTCGAATTGAACTCATATACCAGAGGTTAGGCACCCTTATCTTCAATAACTAGTCAAGTCTGTGTCTTACTTATGACATTGACAGTTCCCTACAAATATAATAAAGTATTTGAACTATCTACAAATCACAGTTTCTAACTTTCTAAGACGCATAGATAAGGGTTTTAAGCTTTGGTTACGGTATCCTAAACGTCGATATCTGTCTTCTATAATACATTAACTGAGACAAAAAGAAAACCGTGCAGTCGGAAACTAAAGTCGATTACCAAAATGCCTTTATAAAGAGTATTTATATTTCAGTGATATAGAAATAGTAATTGTTTTAACTATACTAGGTGTCAAACATGACTGCACGGACAGCCGTGTGGTTGAGGTCACCACGCCAAGCCCACTGAGCACGCCGTGTCACGGGTGCGATCCCCGCGTAGGACAAGCATTTGTGTGATCCACGAATGCTTGTCCTGAGTCTGGTTGTCTTTGTGTATGTGATTTGTATGTTTGTGAATCCCGACGCGATAGAAGGATTAAATCCTTTAATGTGAGAATCGTTTTAAAGTTAGCTGATATAGCAATACAGTGAAGTATCAAATGTGATTGTAAACAGTTTTGTAAAACAATTGCTGTAACTGACTTTTATTGCTGACAGTACTATAATCACTTTCAAGTGCTTCTTTGTGTGACAAAGTAAATTATTTTAAGGATTGATAAAATTAAAAATTAACTATTATGGACTATAATTCTTAAGAAAATAATAATTTTTTATTAACACTAGTTGTTGCCTGCGACTTCGCCCCCGTGGGTAGAAGATATAAGTTATGATTTATACTCCTATTAGTCGCAGCGTGATGGTTTATAGCCTAAAGCCTTCCTCGATGAATGGTCTGTTCAACATAAAAATATTTTTTCAATTTGAACCAGTAGTTCCTGAGATTAGCGCATTCAAACAAACAAACAAACTCTTCAGCTTTATATATTAGTATAGAAGTATAGATTATTGATATTGGAAAATCGAAACTCGGTCTGAATATTAAGTTTTCAAATTGATCATTAGTATCATAACACAATAAGATCAAAATTAAAAAGCTTTCTTTTACTGTAATAACAGAACGCAAAACTTTAAGCATAAAAAAAAACAATCTCCATAAAGAATCCTTTGTCTCTGGATGCCTTATATTTTTTAAAGCAAAGGTCACAACGCATACAGCCAAACAGAAAATTAAAAAGAAAATGTCTTACCTTGATAATTTATTTCACTATTTACCTACTTGTAACTTAAAAATCACTTGTTTTATAATAATTATTGTTTATTGAAACACGTCTGTAAAGCACGAAGGTTTGGCGGCTACTATACTTCAAGTGCACTTAATATGGCAAATAGGCACTACTGGACCTTAAGCCAGGGAAGCGAAACATTCGGTGCGATGAAGAATATATTTTTTATGGTAATTTTTTATGTTATGCACATTATAGATTAAATTCGGTTTATGTTATCAGGTTGTAATTCTTCTAATATATACATTTTTCTATAGATTTAGGAATGTAATAAAGTGTACTAAGTAAATAAAGAGCCAAGGGCCTCAAAAGGTTGAATTTATTGAATTAAAATCAATTGAATAACAACAAAAAATAAATATATAATAAACATACATACAAACAACAATAATAAATATAAATAATATGAGAGTACAGAAGAAAGATCAAAATAATTGATACCACGTTTGTATTTATATGCGATTACAGATTTTATTTAGAAAATAAGGTGTTATCAAGTGATTTTTTTTTATTTAACCGATGTTTTACCCATTATGTTTGATTTTTTTTTGCGATTGAAACACAGTTGTCGGCAAAACCTCCTGGGTCCAAATTCCGCTATTTACAATGGCCGACAAATTAATGGAAATTGGATTAAATTGACACTATTCTTTATGTCATTAGCATGTTGCCAACATAATACAACATAACACGTGTTTCGCTCCGTAGCAGAATCGGCATCCTGGTAATGGGAAAAGGGGAGGGCAATACCGGACCAAATAAATATGCTAGTCTAATAATTATTTTTCAGCTCATTATATAAAAACATTTCTTTTAAATATAATGTAACGCATGCACCTTAAATCTTGACCCACATATTAATTACATTTAAATCGTTCAGTGTATTATTTTGTTTACGCGACATAAACGTTCATTATGTCATTATTAATTATCAGATTCACCTGGAATAAACTGCGACCTAGTTAAATCTCTTTATATGGAAGTTTTTAAAATTGACCACCAACCGAATTCAAAGCGGTTGATTCCACATTTCGAACCCAGATTTGTCAGCGATTACTAACTAAAATACAACTTTTCCTTTTTTTATTTAGTCATTGCTGTCCCACTGCAGGGGCAAAGGCCTACCTTAAGTTTTTCTACTTCGTCCGGTTTATTGCTTCTTCTTTCCATGTTTTGTGGTATGCATCCACCACGTACAAAATACAATTGCAATCGGAAATAACTAAATATGTTTCACAATATAAAAACAGCTTTCAAAAAAAAGTATTGAGAAATATTAATCGTAACGATGCAAAACAATAATTTGATGACGACCAAAAGGTTCACAATCTCTGCCAAGGCAGCCTACGTAGTGACGTCATAGTATTCCAGATCAGCAAACGTCGGATATGTGCTGTGTCACGGTTATATGTGAAAATAGTACCTTCTTACAACTTCCTAGAATTTTTTTTTATAGTTTTTGTTTTTCTGAATGAGGAAAAATTCGTATAAATATCGTTCTGGAGAAATAGTTACTGTTTAAATTCGTTTAAAAGGTTATTTAAACTGAAATTATGAACGATTTGGCAGATAATCCAATTGTAATGCGTCAACCGATTGGCTAGCTATACACCATGATTTTTTCGACGTCTTACAAAAGTAGCCCAGTTCATGTATCCAATGACTAGAACACGTTCATGATAAAAAAATAGGTATTTATGAAATATGAAAAAAAAAAATTCAATATTATGATGCAATTCGTAGTTTTTTAGAAACACAGCTCTGTTGCGAACGCGGTCCGAGCCTTGTAACAATGGTGAGGGGCGCGGGCGGCGGCGTTTTTATCATTTTTAAGAGTATATTTCAAATTTCTCTTGTTTTATTTTCTTCGTACTTATCTTAGTTGATGATAAAAAAATAATAATCGCGCCTAGGGGTATTTTACGTCGGATACATGAACTGGGCTGCTTTTGTAAGACGACTAAAAATCACCGTGTATAATATAAAAGTAATAATATTATTGTAGTTCTGGACACCAGCGTCTGATATAAAGATACAGAGTTTATGATTTTGGGGCGCTGTAGCAGTCTCAGGAATTATAGATTACGATAAAATGTAATATAATATTAAAATGTAACAGGGCAGGGCTTTTGCCTTAGAAGTCTATTTCTTTATTTTTCCAGGTTTCTATACACCCACTTCTTCTCGATAAGATAGCAGTATTAAATTTTCAGGGTAGCTTCAAACCCGATGACATAAAAACTACTAGACCAATTTTGATAAAATTTGCATGGAGTGACATTAAAAAACGTAGGTTTTTAGATTTTTAAATCTGTGTCGCACGGGCTCCAACTTTACAGCAAGAGACACCGCGCGAGCACAACTATTGGGGGTGCCGGATTGGTGAAAAATGAGAAGGCCCTTGTATAAACACCAAACTCAATTTATTGACGCTCAAACAGAGGATACAAAACGTAAACAAACGCAGTTTGTTTACGTCGACTATTTCGTAGGGCTCCGTTGATGTCCTTTAGGGCTTCGCTGATGTCCCGGGGCTCCTTCGTTGTATCCGAGGCGTCGCTGTTGCTGAAGTCTTCGAGGGCTTCCTATTTCTTCCTGTTGGTCCGCTCTTCTTGCTGTGTTGCCGCCGAATGTGTCGACTCTCGGTGTGGGCCGCATTTTATACAAATTCGGGCCCCGAAATTCCCCCGCTCCCATTGGCCGACCAATAAGATCGCTCGCTTTTCGACCAATAAGAGCGGGGGCGGGGCCCGCGCGCGGTTTTTTCCTTAAGGTTAAGTACGACGATACTTTACCACACCGAGAGCCGTTTACTTAAAATGCTATTTTCTATTTAAAAATGAATTACAATAATATGTTAACTATACATTTTCTGAATCATTACTTAGCCTATAATATGAGAAAAATATAATTTTTACAATATTCCTATCTTACAAATATTCACAATTTACGTATAACTTTAATTAATTCCGGCTCTCCTATTGGTCGCTGTTACTGGAATGTTTTCCAATAGGAGGCCGGAGTATACTAAACAAACAATAATCTAATCAGACTCTAATTTGACTTAAACTATACTTAAACCTAATCATATAACACTAATCACAAATACTGTTCATTGTTTACACTTTTTCTCTTAAACTGTTCACGCTGTCCCGCACAAAATCTGTGAATTATTAAGTATATCAGTTTTTTTATATTTTTTCTACTTGGGAATACTTTTATTGCGTAAATATGCAATGAACACCAAGTATTGTGTATAAATAGCACTTATTATACGATTCTTGACAAACCATTGCGTGTTTGATAACATTTTAATTGTTATTCAATTTCCTCATTATGATCAATGTGGCTTTTATAAAAACTAGGGAAATACACTGACATTGGAATTATCCTATAGCCTTTCAAGTAAAGAGATGTTTATTGTTTTTCTTCCCTGTGTTGGTGTTTGGCACGATAGGAGGCCTATGGCCAGCAGTGGGAAGACAAAGGCTATGGAAGATGATGATAATGAATTTAGTGTAGGTTTTCAGTCTCACTAGATTCATGTGAATCTCGTATGTTACAAATTAACTGTATCCAGACTAAAGGCCACTTGTATTTCTTAAATTTTTTGCAAGGTTAGCCTATTATTATACGTTACCATGCCAAACGTACGTAAACAATGTAAATGACTAGAATTTTACTTTTTGAAGTCTATTTTGTTATACTCACCAATTTTGTTATACTCACTAATTTTGTTATACTCACTAATTTTGTTACTTTCTAATTTTAAACATTTTATAATTTTTTGTACTAACACTCTACATGAAACTCACGCTTTTACACAATACCAAACTTATATTATACACATAACACTTGCTAAATTACACGATAAAACACAAACATATACATATAAAATAAAACTTATACAAAAAAACATGCACACCCTTTTTACAAACTCATACAATACCTACCAGGTTATTACAGCTAATACGAAAGCTTTAATAAATAGTACAATAAATACATTAATCATGACATTCTTGTCTATAAAACTTAAATATGCTAAAACACATAATTTATTTACTACTCTTTTGTATAATTTTATAAATCTGTCTTTACGTGGTTCTAAAATAAAAGACAATTTAAAAACGCAATCACAAATAAATAACTTTAAAATTCGATAATTTAATAAATAACACTCTAAACATAGACTCAGTATCGGTGTCAGACTCAGCCACTTGTGATTTAGATAACTGTGTTCCCGCTAATATCTTGCTAAATCAATCACTCAAAATTATTAATCAGAACATAAGAAGTATAACAAAAAATATATGTGGTTTTGAAACAATACTAAGTAGAACAAAAATTGACTGGGACATCATTACTCTAACGGAATGCTGGCTTCCAAATACTTTTAATATTCCCCCTCTTAATGGGTACAATTCTTTTAATACCAAAAACAATCTTACTCAAAATGAAGGTGTCGTTGTCTACGTGCACCAAGAACTTAATGTTTCGGTAGAAGAACCACCACTTATAAATGCAAATTGTCTCCAGATAATAATTGACCAAAACACTGTGCTACTTGCTATATATAGGCCACCGGGCGTTAAAGATATTACCAACTTTCTTCAGTCGTTAAATACAATCCTAACCAGTATTGCACGTTATAATAATATTATAGTCTGTGGAGATATTAATATCAATATTAGTGATGAATGTCGTGACTCAAATAAATATGAGTATCTTAACTTACTAGCATCACATGGTCTTCTACCTGCCCACACGATTCCCACAAGACATAACACTTGCCTTGACCACTTCATATTAAAAACTCAGCGCCCTGCTTCTACTCTTGTTGCCCACTCGTCTCTTACAGACCATGAAACAGTTCTACTGTTTCTTGCTAAAAAAATTACAAGGAAAATTGCAAAAAGAACAGTTATACGTATGAACTCAGAACAGTTGGATAAGGACATAAAGCAACTTGATTTTAGTGAAGTATATAACTCTAAAGACCCCCATAAAGCCGCAGACGTATTGATTGGACTAGTAATGCAAGTGATTGATGCAAACTCCAAAACAGTTAAAGTCCCAAATCGTAAAAAAGTTATCAAACCTTGGATGACCCCAGGCCTTCTCCGCTGCATAAGACATAGAGACAACCTTCATAGAAAGACTAAAATAACACCAAATAACGATATATTAAAAATAACTTTCAGTAGGTATAGAAATTTTTGTAACAAACTATTAAAAAAATTAAAAAATGATTATGAGAAAAATGAATTAAATAAAGCCGGAAATAACCCAAAACACCTGTGGACAGCAATCAATCAGATAACTAACAGATCCAAAAAGAAGGAATCCCCTAATAATTTGCTGAAACTGTCTAGTACACCCGAACTATCGTTAAAATTAGTTAACAATTATTTTGCTGAAATTGGCAAAAACCTAGCAGAAAAAATAGTGTCTTGTAAACACAAAGCACTCGGAAAGCACTGCTCTCAATCCATGGCACTCTTGCCGACGGACGAGACTGAAGTCGCAAGGCTGATAATGTCTCTACGAAGCAACTGTGCGATGGGCTGGGATGGAATATCGAGTGATCTTTTAAAGAAACATAAGACAGCTATTGTACCACCACTAACTTACATTTGCAATTTGTCTCTTGAAACCGGCAAATTTCCAAAACCGTTTAAAAAGTCGATAATACATCCAATTTATAAGAGTGGGGACAGGAATCGCGTCAACAACTACAGGCCTATAGCTGTGCTATCCGCCATGTCTAAAGTGCTGGAGCGGATCCTAAATAATAGACTTGTAGACTACCTAGAAAAGAACAACTTACTTTCTGAATCACAGTATGGTTTTCGGGCTGGTAAATCAACGTCTGACGCAATTCATGAATTAACAAATTATATTGTTACAAATATAGACAAAGGTCAGAAAGTTCTTGGCATATTCTTAGACCTCGCCAAGGCCTTTGACACGGTTTCTGTGCCTATCCTAATAGATAAGATGGAGAATATGGGCATTAGAGGAACACCACTCCAACTTTTTGAAGACTATCTGAGTGAGCGTGTTCAGTGCGTTAAGGTGGATGAGTTCATCAGTAGTGAACGAATTGTTACATACGGCACCCCTCAAGGGAGCGTGCTCGGACCTACCCTCTTTCTCATCTACATTAGCGAGCTGGGCATGCTCTCTCTACCTCAAGGCAGAATTATCGGTTTTGCAGATGACACTGCTTTATTATTCAACGCCGACTCTTGGCCAGAAGTTTATACCCATGCTCAAACGGGCTTCAACACCGTATCAAAATGGCTTAGAAATAATATACTGACCCTTAACGCTGACAAAACGATGTATATCACCTTTTCCCTAAAGAAGAACGATACTCCGATGTCCAATCAATTTTTACTGACAGCTCACCTGTGTTCGAAACCTCAAGATAATACTTGTACATGCATCTACCTAAATAGAACAGACAGTATAAAGTATCTAGGAGTACAAATCGACAGCACTTTAAGATTTCAGCAACACATAGATACACTCTGTGCCAGATTACGGAAGCTGATATACGTCTTCAAAACCTTAAGAGCAGTAGCTGATGAAAACTGTAAGAGATCAGTCTACTTCGCGCTGGCTCAGTCGCTACTTTGCTACTGGCGTCACTATCTGGGGTGGGGCTCCTAAAACATCATTAATTGCACTCGAACGGGCCCAGAGAGCAATTCTAAAAGTTTCCAATTTTCTACCATATCGCTATCCTACTGAAGACCTATATAAATGCTCTAAAGTTTTAACGGTGCGTCAGCTGTTCATACTTAACACTATCTTAAGGCAGCACTCTCTTCTCACCTACCAACCCTCCTTGGCTGAAAGTAGAAGGCGATTCAATCCTGTAAATCGGCATGGCATCTATCTCAAAACCGCTTTTTCTAACCGCTTTTTCTGCCACCTTGGTGGATTTTTATATAACAAAATAAATAATCTTCTAACCATCTATAACCTAAATAATAAAATGTGTAAAAAAAAGTTAAATTCATGGCTTTTACAATTAAACTATATCGAAACCGAAAAGTTACTCAGCATACCAGTCTAATTCCTGTCTATGTACTATGTACAACTAGGTAATGTAATAAAAACATACATATTCTCGTTTTGTTTTCCTAATTTTAATTACTTTGTTTTATTAGTTTAAGTAAGTAAAATTTGTTAACTAACATTACTTACCGCAATAATAGTTATAGCACAAAATTTTGTAAAAAGCAATAATGGCTAAAGGGTGGAGACCTGGTGACCTGAAATACAGGCCCATAAAGCCTAGCTTAGGCACCAGTCTCCCACAATATACTGTTTACTTTTATTTTTATGAGATTCTAAAATGTACATATATAATGTGTTTATATTGTGGTGAGAAAATAAACGTTTATTATTATTATTATTTATTATTAAACCCACTGCGCGAGACAAATCGCGGGTGCGATACCCGTGCATCACAAGCATTTGTGTGATCCACGAATGCTTGTCCTGAGACTGGGTGTCTTTGTGCATGTGACTTGAATGTTGGTAACACAAGTTTTAAATTCCTTTGTGTATGAGTCCTTAAAAAAAACTTTTATAATAGTCTTTATGACACTTCACTGTTCTTTGTCTACTCGACTAATTAAAATATATTTATTAACAATTGTTTGGATATAATACATAATAGAAAAACTTCAATCTTCGTTATAATCCCTTTGTGCCCCTTTGAATCCCTCAAATGTATTGAACTGACAAGTCAAAGTCACGTCACTTGTCAAAGGGGAATGTCATTAATGTCTGTTTTTTTCTAAAGCCATGTAATATTGCTATCATATCACTTTATTACCTTAACCTTTTAGTTCCTTAAGAAAATCTAAATAAAGGACTTTTATTAGACATTTTAACAAAAAACTAATTTCATCTACATAACTGCGACATGTCGTTACGTGATGTGTAAGGGAATTAATGTAAGTATCACATCGTGGAAAAAATATGTAATATAAGTACTAGAAGGGTATTATTATACTTACTAATATAGTATTAGGAACATAACCACAGGATTGTCAAGTCAAAGGACCCGGGTTCTTTTCTTATGTAGTGTGCTTTTAAGAAATAGCTATCACAGCTTCCGTGTTTCAGAAGGCACGTGACAATGTTTCCTGCTTGTGATCTCTCTCCGGTCGTGTCCATCTCGCTATGAGAGTGCGGGAACAGAGAGTGCAGCTATGTTATCACACAGATAGCGAACTGCGCTACTAGAGGGCGTTTTGTTGGCGGGATTGAAACCACCTGAAAAACAAGCAGACAGACCCCTATTACACCGGCATCTTGCTTCTGAAACTGCAATAGACCTGCCATGAGGTTAGCCTCCTGGTTTCCAAAATAATATCGGCGAAATGTAACGAAATCGTTCACTGTTTTCCACTTCTGTGCAGGTGTCCCCGGAACTTACGGAACTGGTTAAAAAGTCGACCACACGTAGTGACTCCTCATTATGCTACTTCAAATTTTAAACATATCAAGATATAACAAAGCTAACTGGAATCGATAGAACAACTTCGGTCGTTTTCGTCTAGTACAAAATCCGTATAATGGACAATCATATGGTTCGATCAATTAAAGTTCCATCTCCTAACCTAGCGACGACAGCGTAAAAAACCATAACATAAACAACAGATTTTTTAGTAACAAAAAACCTCCTTGGATAGTTTTTATTGCATGCCTATATGGAAAACTCACAGATATGGTAAAAAAGACAAATAAACAAACACCGGAATTTACAAATCAATTTAATTGAGAGGCAGAAATGTATTCAAGTATTATTAATTTTTGTGCTAAGGTTCTATTTTTAACTTATTATTTTGTATAGCTGTTGCCGGCGACTTCGTCCGCGTGGTTAGAAGCTATAAGTTAGGAATTTTCGAACGGAAGCTCTCGAAGATTAAAATTTTCCCCGTTTTTGCCACATTTTCCATTGTATCTTTCATTTCTATATAGCCTAAAACCTTCCTCGGTTAATGGTCTATTGAACACAAAAGGATTTCAACCAGTAGTTCCTGAAGAGTAAGGGGGAGGCCTTTGCCCAGCAGTGGGATCTAAAGCAGGCTACATAAAAAAAAAAAGTTCCTGAGATTAGCGCGTTTCAAACAAACAAACAAACAAACTCTTCAACTTTATATATTAGTATAGATATTATAGATTTGTTGTTATAAAGTCTTCTAAACAAGTATATGAAGCAAAAACTAAAAGTGTTACTAGAAGTGTTAAAAGTCACTAGTATCTAGAGAGTTTAGACAATGTTACATCGCATTAGTATAGAAAACGAATAGAAAACTTAAATTGTTTCAAGTGATATTCCTCTTCGATAAGTGACGTGACTTTGACTTCGTCAGCGTTAGCGAGGAGATATGTGGTTTACGGTTATCCTTAGAGACAAAAATTTTATGATGAATTCATGACGTCGCATTATTATATCTGATACCACTTCACCTTACGACCGAGACTGCTAACTCCAATAATAGTGATGATGACAATTTTTTTTGCAGTGTCCATCTTGTAGTTTTTTGTATAATAATGGATACATATTTTTTAATTTGTCCCGCAAACATAATTTGACCAAATTACAATGAATGAAACTTAGGCGTGACGTCACGATTGAGTATAAATTTTACCATATCGTTACGTCACAAGCCCCCTCTCCTATACTTTAAAGCAGATAATCTTTGTCAATTCTAGTTTTTCTGAAAAAGAAAAAAATACCTGTCCCTTACTTTGGGGGACAACTGAGGGACTAATGAGATTTTTTCTTTTTATACCCAGTCATCATCATTTCTATTGTATAGCTTAATTTTTTCCTTTAATTCAGCTCTCCATTTGATCTAGGGCCCCGATTCTCTATTTTCGATGGCAATGAATGATGACAATTGGATTTAATTTGAAACTATTCCTATTCTCTTTAGCTTTTCGCCAACACAATACTAGTAAATGGAAATTCGTAGGATTGACCGCCCCGTACTGAATTCACAATTATTGTGTTACAAAAATACACTGATACGAATAGTGCCAATTTAATACAATTTCTATTCATTCATCGGCCGTTAATAGCAGATTTGGGGCCCTGAAATATGTGGTATTGATTGAACTAACCATCATTGGCCTAGCCTTTTCCCAACTATGTTGGGGTCGGCTACCAGTCCAACCGGTTTCAGCTAAGTACCAGTGTTTTACAAGGAGCGACTGCCTATCTGACCTCCTCAACCCAGTTACCTGGGCAACACGATACCCCTTGGTTAGACTGGCTGTCAGACTTTTTCAAGCTTCTGACTACCTGTAACGACTGTCAAAGATGTCGGAATAACAGCCGGGACCCACAATTTAACGTGCTTTCCGAAACAAGGAGGAACTAACCCTATAAACCAAATTTTAAAAGACTGCTTTATTTTGGTTGCGTTTCCTTGAACATTCAATCATAGTGCGTAATTACGTATGTCTTCTCATTCTTATTTCTAAAAATATTAGTCTAGCTGAAACTCGAGAACGGCTGAACAGATTTGGCTAATTTAAGTCTCGAAATATTTGTATCAGTCCAGGGAAGGTTTAAAAGGTGAGAAAATATGGAAAAATTGCAAAAAAAGAATTGTATTTTTGTCTTCATTGTTATGATAGACTGTTAGGCGGTACGTAGTTCGCCGGGACAGCTAGTATGTAACAATTTTGTATTATATTGTGAAAGAGGTGACAGCTGGCTTGTGCCGTGGAGTTTGATCCGCCATTTCAACTTCAGTCAAAGCACTTAAGAAGTGGTGAACTGTGGGTGATACGGGGTTGTGCCTCCATTATATAATTCATTGATGATGATTTTATTTCATTTATGATTTGAAACCAAGATGGAGAAGCGATCTAGTTTATCCGCGTCGTTACGGATAGTCAGATTCTAGAGAGTCTGACAACCAGTCTAACTAAGGGGTATCGTGTTGCCAAGGTGATGCCCAGGGTTAAGGAGGTCAGATAAGCAGTCGCTCTGTAAAACACTGGCAATTAGCTGAATCCAGTTAGACTGGAAGCTGACCTCAACATAGTTGGGAAAAGGATAGGATGACTTACTTTAAACCCCTATCATCAGCCGATTTTAAAACACCAATCGCAATACTATTTTTCTACATTCCAAGTAAGTTTTAATTAAAATGTTATATGAAAGGTTAATTCACGTGACAGACTGAAACACAATGAATTATATATGTGTATAAATTAAACTAAATTAAGTGCTAAGGTCACACTATAATGTATTGAAGTTTAATACCGGTGTTTAACTGTCAAACTGCTGAAAAAAACTATTTTGAGCCTAGATATAAACAGCCGGAAAAGTGGGAGCTATATTGATGACATAAGGTTTCGTAAAAATAGGAGAAAAAAATGTTCGCCGTTAAAATTCACGACCGTAACGTATCGGCTTAATAATTAATAATAATCAATCTGAAAACCTACGTTTATGAATGTCCTAAAAATTTATCAAAGCGTTCAGCCGTTTTTGTATCTGTTTTGGATTGTCATCGGGTTTGAAGCTACCCTGAAAATTTCAGCCTGCTAGCTTATCGGGAAGTGATTCAAAATTGAGTTGCAAAAATCATACAAATCATGACAAACAAACATACAAGAAAGTGAGTGTATAAAAACGTGGGAAAATCAATGTCAGTCAGTCTGAGAGTCCGGAGCAACGGCTTCCATCGACTTTTCGACCGAGTCAAGCGAAGCTTACCATTCATAATTGGTTGAGGTTAAAGTTTACAATTGGGCTCACATAATAACGATTTAGACCATGATCAGTTTTAATGACATCATGGAACAATTTGAAATCGACATAACTTCTCAATAACATAAAAATCTAGAAACTGATATTTTAAGCTCCATAACGGATATTAAAATATTAGTCATAATATTGACTAAGTATTGTAAGGATTGCATAAAACATAGACAATAGATATAACATTTTTTTCATTGTTTTTTAATGTCTATAATGCTTTTAATTTATTGGCAGCTTGGTTGTTCAAAACTTCGTAATAATAAAAAATGGCGCACCGACCCCGCTCTAGGCACAGGCTCTGCTCATATACTTACATACTTTTTATTAGATTAGTAAGATTTCAAAAAAAAACGTGACGTATGACAGTATATTTTTTATAATAAAGAAGTTTCACTTCAAAAAGTCCTATTGTGTAACTTCCAAGTCGGTTTCAATATTAGGAATCCAGTCTTTCTCTAGATGTTTTCCATCACCATTTGTCTGTGATGTCTTAAATTAATTAAGAAAATACATATAAGTATCTAGCTTTGAATAAGTTACATTGTTTCTTCGCCTGCGTTGGTACACAAATCCATAGGATCGCAAATTAAAAATGAAAGATATTTTGAAATATCCAAAATCACTTTAAGTAGAATCTGCAACATATTTCCCGTCCCATGAACAGTTTGACAACCTGTCAAAAGGTCAACTTAGCACGGAAAGAATATACGGTAATTATACTGTACCAAATTGTAAATGTCACTCAGCAAGTTTTGATATTAATAAAATAGAACCAAAATCTGTGACTTCCTGACGGCGAAAGAAGATATTTTTAATTTTTGATTTCCGTATGGACAGGAAATACCTTGTACTTGCCATAAAAACCTGTGTCTACATATTTTAATTGTATCAGTTCTAAATGATTGTAAAAAGTAAAAGGAGTACAGAAACTGAATAAAGCGACATCTAGGGGCAGCAAGGTAAACTAGTTCGAATTTATCGATTGCCAAGTTCGTGTAGTTCTTAAGATGCTCAATAGATAGCACTAGTACAAACTCTACAATTAAATTTTGACAGACTTTCTCATTAAATAAATTTATCTCCCAATCGAATATAGTAAAAACAGAAATTTGTTAAAAAGGCACTTGAATATTTTACGATTATAAAATTATTTATAAAAACCTTTTTACACTCCTTTAATATATATAATACACAAGGTACAACTTAAAAGTTAAACAAACAATTATACAAATCAAACTAAATTGTAATTCTAATCGCTCAATCTATTTGGGAGCTATGATGCCACAAACAGACATACTTCAAACTTATGACTCTCCTCTTTTTGCGTCAGTCATGATAAAATAAAATACTTACTATCGATATCGATCAATGAAATACTATTGGGTAATTTAAACATCGACAATTTTAAGGCTTTTTGGTGCAATATGTCTACTTCGGTTTACAATAATAAAATATTATAACCATCTTGACCTTAATTTAGTTACTTATTCGGCAAGCCGCAGGCGATTGCTTAAACACTTCAATATAAATGAAAACTAGTGAATTGACTTATTAACTGAATGACAGACACATTTTTTAAAAATTAAAAAAATAACCCTGGCCGTGAAACCTTCCACTTCCACAATTTTAAATATCTAGATCGATTTTTATCCAATACATCTCCAATCACTCATAATTTATTCACCTATAATAAAAAACAAACTAAATTGAATTCAGGAGCTATGATGCCACAGACATACAAAGAAATACACAGATAGACAGGCACATCAAACTTATAACGGCCATTTTCGCCTGTCTATCACCATGCTTAAGGCATGAGAGATGCCTTATTCATTATAGCTAAATAATTCATTTTTACCGGAGATGTATTGATTTACGATTGGCCAGTTGGTCTAGTGGTATGTGGCCTGACTGCTATACCCCGCGGTCGAAGGTTTGAGTACGAACCAAGACTGCATGTAGGTACCTACTTTTCTTAGGCTTCCAAATAAGTTTTTTTTTTCAGTAAAATGTTCTTGACGATTTTTTTTTTGTAATACGATAAACTTGAAGCATAGTGATGTGAAAAAGTAATTACTCAAAAGCTCACCCGTCGATAACACATTTTTTTTTAATTTGACAGCAAGGCCATCGTGTTGAATTTAAAAAGCTAAGCTAGATTTATAAATGTATCATTCCATGCATAAACATAGTGCAATCTCAAAACTTTCTCTAATTTTAGATTAAAATTAAAAATAAACATTTTTTTAAAGCAAATATTTTTATCGATCAATCATTTTATATTAAAATTTGCAATTTCGCCACTCACTATTTACTTAGTAAGACTTGTTTTCACAGATATGAAAGTAATGAGGAAATTTCTAAAAAAAAGTGTTAAGTCCAAAGGTCACTGCATAAAACAAAACTTTAACTCGATGTAATTAAGGTACATTATCTAATGACAAGCCATTAGCTTTATGAGGCTCAAGGGTAAGGTGCAGCAAGAAGTGAATGGGAACCAACACATACAACTTAAATGTACAAACAAATGCACCAAACGATAATAAACTTTACGTCAATAGGAGAAAGTTTAAAATCAAGTGAAAGTCCTTGAGTACTTAATTCAAAAAGTTATGAAATCGTAAACACATGGGACATTTGCCGTTAGCCGCAAATGGTGAGAAATCATGATTCATGGTAAAAGAATTTGCATTTTATGACGTAACACTAAAGTCGTAATTCGAATGCTAATGGCATGTACTTATAACGTTCTAATGACGGTGAAAGTTACGCTTGTTCCTTGTTCGTATTCAGTTTGGCGGTAAAACTGGTCGCCGTTGCATGTTTATATTTTTTAAATTACGATTTTAAAACATGGCGTCCGCGTCGTGATTTTATATAATGTTTTTATTGAAAAATTGAGTGATTATTGAACTATTTTGTGTTGTGTTAAATGGAAATAAGTTTCAAAATGTCTTTGGATATGTTGACATACGCTTTTCTACTTTCTTTTGGTGAGTTGTATTCAAATATTGTGTAAGCGGCTGTTACGATAGGTCAGGGAGTAATGAAAAATTATAATTATAACATTTGTATGCATTTTGTTATTTTCCGCGGATGTTCCGGTCAAAGTTACGAGGTGTTTCACAATAGTATTATTCATTAAGTATTTTAATTTAATTTTCCGGTGTTAGTAAAGTATTTTGATTTTAATTCTTAATGACTTAATTATCTTTTTACAATAAGTGCGTAATTTATAATTATTTATTTCAAAAATGTTTTAGCTGAGTGCATATTAAAATGCATTGTTTTGGTGATTTTTTCTGATTCTATATATGTATTCTATATCTATCAACTCTATCATTAGTGGAGAGCGGATTCGATGTTATCGAGAAATCCAAACGTCCATATTTTACATAATTGTGACACCTTGAGTTTTTTGAAAGTAAATTATTTCATTTCCTGTCTCATGTGGGAATCGAACCGGTGCATAAAATATAGACAGGAGTCGCAGGTTCGAGTCTTGTCTGAGGCACTCTGATGTTTAAATTTGTTAGTTGTGTTGATAAAAAATATGCACCTGCAACATATTTTTTTACTAAAATCATCAAATTGATTTGTCATCGTCAAAACGGGGTAAAAAATGGGAACTGAAATCAGAATCAGTTTTATCTCAAAACCATAACAGAAAAAAAAACACAGATCAAATTGAGAACCTCCTCCATTTTCAAGTCGGTTCAAACCTCAAACACTTGGGTCGTGTTAGGTCACAATTTGTAATTTATTAAAATCTTTAAGTTATATAAGAAAACTCGTATTTTGTCGTTAACTTAGCAAGTAGGTCAAACGGAATCCACTAGTTAGGTAACATGACTTGATGTTCAACATAAAATTTAATGTTTTTTCAAGTTAAATATGCACTTTCTTAAATTCTAAGACACCAGTCACAAACGGTGAAGGAAAACATCGTGAGGAAACCTTTTTTCACCGGATAGGAAATCATCAAATGACTCCAAGTGAGCGTCAGACTTCTACTGACTAAAACCCACCCATGTTCCTTCTTTTGCTCTTCGTGTACCGGGGCCACGGTAACCCTTTCGGACAATCCCGCTCGAATTAATAGATACGCATTGGGCCCCAAGTCAGCTATTTACAATGGCCGATGAATAAATGGATATTACAATAAATTTGACACTTCCTATTTTCCTAAGCTTTTTGCTAACACAATACCTCTCTCTTTTGTCTCCCGCTTGCTATGGAGGGAAGTGGAACATTTTTTCTTACTCCTCCTCTTTACTATTTCTGATTAATTTCGTTGCGGGTTCCAAGGCAGTTAATTGTTCCCCCTGGGACACAGCGAACTTAAGTGTTTCGGTGGTTTTCGTTGGTTTCATTGTAGATCCTGGCTTACAGGAGTTGCAATGACGGGCATGTGTGGCGGGCTAGTCCCATTTAAGAATAACACAATACCTACTTGGAAATTCAGTACGGGGAGGCACACTCTATACGTGAGAATACGAATAGTGGTGTGACTTGTCAAACGCAATAACGTAGCAATTAACAGCAATAATTGTGCAACTATTGCTCACACTTTTCTTATTATGGGTGTCTTTGTGCATGTGATTTGAATGTTTATAAATGCAAATTATAAGTATGAGACAATACAGTAAAATATTATGTATCTGAAGAAAATAATAATATGTAGAAAGTTCATTTTCATCGATTTTCCTATAGGATTCCCCAAATAGGATTTTCCCGTAGAAAACCGTGGCCTATGTGTTAATCCAGGGTATCAGCTTACTCCGCACCAAATTTCATTAAAATCGGTTCAGCCGTTTTGACGTGAAGAAGTAACATACATACACACTCACAAACTTTCGCCTTTATAATATTAGTGGGATTAGTGGGATGGGATGGGATAATTACCACGCTTTTAATAACTGCGCTTGCATGTTTGTAACCGACTAATTTGGACTTGATTTTGACCCAGTTCAAACGGTCAGATTTCGTTTAAACTTCGTAGACTTATTGAGGACCGATGACAATACAATAATTTCTCTTTCATGACCTTGTAATGTAACATTCGTACGAATGCTCTCTGCTGTGTTCGGCGCCATGCTCACAGCGAGTGAACACTCACCTGCTTCATTGTTTCTGTTTAAATATCGGAGCTCACACATCGGCCGCGCTCGTGCACGCGCTCGACCAAATGTTCGGCTCGTGAAAGAGTAGGCTCGGTGTACTGTTGCAAGTGAATCAAAGTACAGAATGTGTCAATTATCAACTTCAAAGTTTGGTAATATTGTGTAAAATGTCAAGAAAACATAACCCAGTAGCTAAAATAACTTGTGAAAATATGACACTCTTATCAAATATTACTAAATTCAGCGCAGTGCAGTATCTTAAAGTGTTATTTGTGCAAAACATGCTATTTGGAAATATTATGAAATTCATCCTGCTAATGTGTCCACAAGGCTTGATAATATATAGACGGTTATACGGAACCCTTCGAGCCTGAATAGGCTAACCGACAAATTACAAAGTACAATCATCTGTTGGACCACAAGAGTGCACGGATAGCCGAGTGGTTGAGGTCATCAAGCCAAACCCACGGAGCGCGAGGTGTCTCAAGTTCGATCCACGCGTAGGACAAGCTTTTGTGTGATCCACGAATACTTGTCCTGAGTCTGGGTATCTTTGTGCATGTGACTTTAATGTTTGTGACACCCCCGCGGCACAATGATTTAATTTCTTAGTGCGGGAGTCGACTTAAAAAAAATCACAGCTCGTAACATGGTTTCAACAGACGAATAACAATATTTAAATATTATTTTGTGGTAAGAAAAAAAAAATCGTCGTTCTCTATATGGCACGAAGCCTGTGCTCAACAATAACACATCCAATTAAAAGCTGCTATGAAAAAAGCGTGATGATGATGAATAAAATAGATTTAAAACATCTAAAAACCCACGTTTATGTCATGTCACTCCATTAAATATTTAACAAAATCTGTCCAGCCGTTTTTATAGTTGTAATTTGCTTTGTCATCGGGTTTGAAGCTACCCTGAAAATTTCAGCCTGCTAGCTTATGGGGAAGTACCTCAAAATTGAGTTACAAAAATCCAACTGGAACGACAAACAAACAAGAAAGTGAGTGTATAAAAAAACGTGCGAAAATCTTCCATCTGACAACCCTACATAAGAGTTATGTGCCACTGGTTAGGTTTTGAGCACAAGGTTATGTGATGTAACTGTTTGTAGCACTTACTATGTACATGATACAACGACAGACAATATGCAAGATCGGCACTTAGCTGAGTGACGTCAGCCCAGAGGTTCTAGGTCACTACCTCAAACGGAGAGTGCGCGACGTGTTAAGGGTTCGATCCCCGCGTATGACCAGCAGTTGTGATCCACGAATGCTTGTTTTAAATCTTTGTGCATGTGAGTTGAATGTTTATTAAACACCCACGATACAAGAATTAAAAAAAAATCTTAAGAGCGGGAGTCGTTAAAGAATGGATTCCTGATTTTCCGTATATTGCAGTATTGAGTATAATGATGAATACAACATGATAGCTATAACCAACAATGTGCTATGCGATAGCTGCGTGTCTTTTATTTTCAAAATTAAATCAATCAAAATCAAAAGACGTATCTTCAAATTAGGCCACTGAGAGCTCTTTTTGAATCTAATTCATTTCATTCAACTGGGTTGAGGAGGTCAGATAATCAGTCGCTCCTAGTAAAACACTGGTACTTAGCTGCGTCCAGTTAGACTGGAAGACGACACTAACATTGTTGGGAAAAAGCTAGGCCGATGATGACCCGGAGTCATTCATCCTTCAACGTTTCTGAGATAAACTAAATAATAGGCATTGCCTTCCACTAAGCAAAAGCCTTAGCATGTACTGGAGGAATAAATATTGACTGGCCTGATGGTCTAGTGGTTTGTGGTCCTGGCTGCTCTACCGAAGGTCGCGGTTTCGATTTCGAATCTAGGACAGGCATTTGTGTGATGCTCAGAGATTGGCTCCAAGTTTTGGCTATCTGAAATTGTTCAAAACATTTATATAGTTCATTATTAACCTTGTTATTATCATTCTCACGATAGTTACTATCAAAATTAACTCTATTTTTTGTCCCCAGCAACCGGAGCATTGGGCTCGGTGATCATCCCAGAAGAGTTACCCTCGCTGCTCTCCGTAGCCTACTCCAATATACCGCCGATCAAGAAAGGTAATAACTACATCACATTTTATATCAAAATTCTCAATAAGGCCTCTACACGTTGGACCTTAGTCCCCGTGCAACCCTTTAAAGAGGACCGGGTCTCTTCCCATGAAGGTATCCCGTGACAGAGAAAAGATTCTAGGCCATAAATTCTGCTATTTACAATTGAAGGATGATTGCAATAGGGTGTTCGACTAATTTAATAATATTACTTAAACACGTTTTATCATTTATCACATTATTAAAAAGTATGGATTTAAAGCACTTAAGATGATGAACTGTATGGTAATGGGGCTAGTAACATTGAATCACTTGCTAGTAAAAAGCGTACTGGTGAATGACGTCACAATACATTTTAAATCATTGTATTCCCTAATTCCCTACATTTTTTGCCTTCTGTCTAAATTGAGGTTTTCAGATAGGCAGCCGCTCCTTGTAAAACACTGGCACATAGTGGAATCCGGTTAGACTGGAAGTCGACCCCAATATAGTAAAAGGCTAGAATTTTTACATAATTCCACCACTTATTAACACTCGTTCCTTATATTTTCAGGTACAGATTCTCGCGTGGGTTTCGGCTTCGCCTTCGGCAACCACGCTGACTTCCAAGTCATGTTCGAGTTAGGTCCACAGACCAATACGCAGAATCTAAGTAAGTCTTACTTCTAGCTATAGAAACTATCTGTCTGAGTCTTTTGCCAAGTCTTAAGTATGGGTTATGAGAGAGATGAAGTTATATGCCGTGTATATATATAGCGCTGTCACTATACCGGAGGTCGTGGGTTCGATTCCCACCCAGGACACTGGTTCTGTATCTGGATGACATTTATCTATGTTATGTATGTATTTGAAAAGTCTAGTACTCATAATACAAGCTTTGCTTAGATTGAGACTAGATGGCGGTGTGTGAAAGTTGTGGAATTCGGGTTTTTGATATTTAAATATAATATTCCGTAAAACTAAATAAAATTTATTTAGTTCACTCGTCCCTTTTTCTGTAATATTGCAAGTTAAAGATCCACTTCCTGCATGAATATTTTCTTACATAAAAATGCTTAAACATCATGACTTTGTGAAATGCTTGAGCATTTTTGTATATTCTTTATATTTTGTACTGTAAAACGACCAAAAAAACGTTTTACCCCTGAGAAGAAATGTCGAAACAAACTCAGGGGTCGCAGTCTCTTAAAGTCCAGACAATGTTAAAATGCGAGTAAAGTGTATTTAATAAAGAAATCAATCTTAGGAATCAATTTCTTTGGAGCTCTATTCCACCAAAAAGCATTAAAAAGCTTGATTTTTGATCTTCAAGCCTTTTTCTGTAATAGCGTCTTACAGAATGTAACTTGTATCTTACCTTACATAGGTTGTTTACTAATTATTATTTATTAATTATAATGTTTGCCTTTCCCAGCGGGCCAAGGTTTCCAGTCCAGTTCCTCCAATGCCAAGCGGCAGGCCAACTCGCCGCCGCCCAAACTACATAAAAACAAAGAAAAGGTAATAAAAGCAACCTCGATTTAATAAACTGCTTAAAAATGCTTTTAAAACTTCCAAAATGAACATGTTCAGGGAAAAATTTTGATCGAATATTTAGAGAGTTTAATCCCCAGTAAAATAAATCAGCGATACCTGGGTCGGCCAACAGGGCCTTACAATCGAACAAGGGTCCGTCCAAATACATATACTTACACCATAAAATTCTTTATTTTCCAGTACCAAACAACAGACGGTAGCAACTACCTCCAAAACTGGGCGCAAAAAATGAAATACCCGCCAAAATCGAACCAGCACCACTCACCCAGACCAGGGGAGGTTCCGAATCTAGAAGAATCCATGGTGGAACTTATCAAGAACGAGAAAGGAGAATACGAAATACACCAGCCACAGCCCGGCAACCTCCCGCAGAACATTCTAGAAGATCTAAAGAAGTTATACAAGCTTAAGAGCGAAGTCGCCAAGAAGATGACTGCGCAAAATGCTGCAAGTAGTCAAAGTGCAACGTCGCAAAATTCTGCAGTTTCGCAAAATTCTCAAAAACGCAGTGAAGAGGAAGTCAAGAAGATAACGGAAGACCTTTCTAATGTAGATTTGGATTGAGAATGTTTTTTTTTGTATGTTTTTGTAATAAATGGGTTTTAGAATAGTGCCTTGGTTGTTTTATTTGTCTTTCTATATAGTGGAATGTAACTTGAAGAAAAATCAACGATGTTTAACAACTGCTAGTTTAACAGTTAGCGATTAAAAAGTCTCGACAAAGAAAATTAAGTGATCGCAGAATCAAGTGACTTCAAAAACGCGGGCCCCTAAAAATCAGGTGATGTAAGAATCTCGTGACGTCAAAATCTCATGACGTCAAATCCAATGACGTTAAAATCATGTCAGTTTTTGGAATTTGAGTTTTTTAGTCCAAGATTACTCAGTGAAATAAGGGCTGAACAGATTTGGCTTATTTTTAGTCTTGAAATATTCGAGAAAGTCCAGGGTTTAAACGGTGACAAAATATGGAATAGTTGCAAAAAAAACGTGGTTTTAGTCTGCATATTTAATTGTTATCAACGACTGTCACAAAAAGTCTTTATTTTTCTCATCATCGGAAATTATGGTTACACTAGCTGTTGCCCGCGACTTCGTCCGCGTGGTTAGAAGATATAAGTTATAATTTATACCTGCCTTCTATCTATCTTGTAGGATTCAGTCAGCGTTTGCAATGTAAGCGCAAAAAACTGGTTTTTACGACCTCACATTAGACACCTCAAAAATTGTAGCCTATGTGTTATTCTGATGTATAAGCTATATTGTGGTAAAGTTTCATTCAAATCCATTCAGTAGTTTTTACGTGAAAGAGTAACAAACATCCATACATCCATACTTACAAACTTTCGCCTTTATAATAATAGTAGGATAGTATAAGTTTTGTACATGACACATATACACAGAGACTGGAGTCTGTTTTAGGTAAACCCTGTGTCACAGATCACCAGTAATACACATATAGGTATTTTGTATTTAACTACAAACTATGAAAATTTAGAAAAATAGAGAGAGAGAAAGAGAGTAGTGAAAATAATTTAAAATATTTATAACAGTTAAAAAACGTTTTCAACATTAAAAGAAAAAAAAAACAAAGCATCTTGAAAATAAATAAATAAATAATAAATAAATGCGGACAACATCACATACATTGTTCTGAACCCAAAGTAAGTTGCTAAAGCACTTGTGTTATGGAATTCAGATACAACGAAGGTACCACAAACACCCAGACCCGAGACAATGTAGAAATGTGAATTTTTTACATTGACCCGACCGGGGATCGAAACCGGGACCTCAGAGCTAGCGACACCTTGAAACCGGTGTGTACGCCACTCGACCACGGAGAAAATGAAGTTTTTCAACATTATCTACAAAACATTATATAAAGCATCCTTTGACAAAGGTGAATTATGTATCTATTTACTATAGTAAGTTTATCCTTGTAAAGAGTTAGAGCCCTTCTCTTA
The DNA here is from genome assembly GCF_003590095.1 of Trichoplusia ni. NCBI lineage: Eukaryota > Metazoa > Arthropoda > Insecta > Lepidoptera > Noctuidae > Trichoplusia > Trichoplusia ni. Next base: position 7,192,617 of record NC_039494.1, read on the forward strand.
ATCAAGGCTTTTATTAATTCCCACATTTATGTTTTAAACTTATAATCAATAAAATGGCTGTCCGTGGGAAAACTGGACAATTGTCTGTTTTGTTAGTCATTTCGTTTTGGCATATTGTGTTAATTGTCTGGGTGTCTAAACGTGCTTGTTGAAATGTTTAGGAAAGTATTTTTGTGTGTTTTTGTGATTGTTTTGAAAAGTAAGTAAGGTGGTTTTGATACCTAGCTTTTTGGATTTTAGTAGTTTTTAGTAGTAGTTTTTTTATAAAGATAAATAAAAAATAAGTATTTTTATAAGAGCTAAAGTTGGTAAATATCGTATTTTTTATTTCTGTTTAAACTAGAGACAACTTTGAAATGCAACTAATTACATTTTTTTCATTGCACTAAATATTATATTTTTACATTTTATTTACAACCTAGATCAATATAACAACACTTAAAATAAAATTTAAGAAAAATACCAATTAAAAAGAAACATATACATGGGTGTTTGTGGTGCCTTCGTTGTATCTGAATTCCATAACACAAGTGCTTTAGTAACTCACTTTGGGTTCAGAACGATATATCTACTTATGTCATGTCGTCCGCATTTATTAAAAAAAAATCCATGAAGCTATTCTAATCTTCCTTTCCTTTCTTGTTTCGTTTTAAAAATAAATTTTCTTCTCCTCCTTCGGTATAGTATTAGAGGCAGACACTATATTCCTGGTATCCCCGAAGACGTGCCGGCTGGCTTCGCCGCTATCTATGGCTTCGCACCACCGATCACTAAAGGTACCATAGCTTAGGGTCGTAGTTCAGTTAAAGTAGTGTAAGGTCTAGAACAGAGAATAGTGGCAATGATTGCCGTACCAGAGGACGTGGGTTCGATTCCCACCTAGGACAAGTTTGTATGAGATAAGCACGATGTTTTATACCATGTTTTGGGTGTATTTATTATGCATTTATGAAATCTAGTTTACTCCATTAACTTAATTTACACATCAGTAATAGTCGTTACAGCCGTTACAGGTAGTCAGATGCTAGATAGTCTGACAACCAGTCTTACTAAGGGGTATCGTGTTGCACAGGTAAAACACAGGTACTTAGCTGAATCCGGTTAGACTGGAAGCCGACCCCAACATAGTTGTGAAAAGGCTACGATGATGATGATGACTATGTATTTTGCATTAGAAGCTAAATCCGTATGGTCCCTATTTTTAGAACCTAAACATAAGATGTATAATTTTTTAAGTCGCGATTTTTTTGTTTATTTGTTAATTGTCTTATCTTATTATTTACTTTAAGGTAATGACCACCGTTTCGGTTTCGGCTTCCGTTTCGGGAACCACGCGGATTTACAAATACTTTACGAGTTCGGACCTCAGACTGTCACGAAGCCGTTACAAGCTTCTAACAGTAGTATACATCTATCTTCTTATCGTATGGTTGATATACAACCAGGGCCACAATTTTGCTAGTTTATCATGGCAAATGAATGATGGCAATTGTATTAAATTTGAAATTATTCCTCTTCTCTAAAGCATTTTGCCAACACAATAATTGAAACTTAATTGAATTGACGTCCCACACTGAATTTCCAATTATTGTGTAGAAAAAAGATAAAACGAAAATTGTTATTTTAAGCCAAATTTGTTAATTCATCGGCCATTTTAAATAGCAGATTTGGGGCCCTGGTGTCAGAGTGTAGTCCTCTGACGTGACGCAACACACACTTGAAACATTCTCAGGTGAATTAATTTATTCACGAGGTTTTCATATTTTTGCTAACTATTTTTGATCTAAAATTGACCTTTTATGTGCCCATGTATTAGAAAAGGCATTAGTGCGTCCCTGATTTGAACCTACCACCTACGAATTGATAGTCCAATGGCTATAAAACTAGACCATCACTGCTATGAAGCTTGGATGAGAGTTCTAATTTGGTTAAAAAACATAACTCCCTCATTCAGAGATTTTATATTTTTGTCGCGATTTCCATTAAACCACCATTCATCCAAACCAGACAATGAAATGAAACTACTTTTACGGATTTTATCGCGGTTTAATTTTAGATTTAGTTCCCGACGTTTCGAAACCTTTGCAGGTATCATGGTCACGGGCAGACTGAGATGGCGTTCGTCTTGACAGAAGATGTTGCTCGTTCTACCTTCATATTTTAATTAATTATTTGTGGTCCGAACTACGCAGTATGAGCTCACTGTGTCTTGATGTCTTGCAGCGCTGCTCTTGGGTTTGGCCTTGAGTTTATTTATTATTGGATCCCAAGTAGGTGATATCTTCCAGCCATCTTCTCTATTGAAATTAGGGTGTTTTTTAATCTCAATAGCCTCGCGAAACATCCTAGGTAGGAATTTGGATTCTTTAGCGAGGATCTGTGGTTGGTCAAATCTAATATAATGGCTGGAACCTTCAGCATGTTCGGCGACTGCAGACTTCGTTGAGCGGCGGTGTTTGACGTATTGTCCTATACGAGGATCGAACCCGCGACATATCACGCTCCGTTGCCGTGGTGATCTCCACTACTCGTCTATCGTAGACTGTTAGGGCTTATTATACCTTGAAAATAAAATATTAAATTATTAAAGTCGACGAGGTCGTCCGCGACGAAGGTGGTGTGGACGATCTAGTTAAATACGCGGGGCGCACGTGGCCGGAACTTTTACAGAATAGAGAGGTGTGGAAGAGAAATGGGGAGGCCTTTGCCCAGCAGTGGGCAAAAGTATCTTAAATATTTTTAGTTATTGAAAACATATTAGACTTTTTTTTTGTTTTTGTCCATCTTTCATGATAATTCTTGACCCAGGGATCCGCTCAACCCCATACCGTCGCTTCGTGCGCCGGCGCCCAGTTCTGGAGCTGCTGCTGCGAGCTGGACTCATCAAGAGGAAGTCTTATGATTACAATGTTATAGACGACTGTGATGACGAGCCGAGATAGAGGATTTACTACAAATTACTGTAATACTGAGTTTGAAAGCTGTGTAAATGGTATCTTCTTAAAAATAATTGAATAGATATTGCAAGATTATGGTCTCTTGTAAATGCCTGTAAAATAAGTCGAATCAAGTTATAGTCCTACAATATACCTACTGTATTAGAAACAAAACGACAAAAGTTATGATGGAATCAAATCTTATATATTTTATGCGAAGTTGGGTTTATAAAATTAATCTATACATATTTTTTTTTAAACGACTCCCGCTCTAAGGGATTTAATCCTTGTGTCGCGGGGGATTTCACAAACATACAAATCACGTGCACAACAACACCCAGACTTAGAACAAGCATTCGTGGATCACACAAATGCTTGTCCTACGCGGGGATCGAACCCGCGACACGTCGCGCACAGTGGGTTTGGCGTGGTCACCTCAACCACTCGGCTATCCGTGCAGTATATAATAAATTGTTGTAAAATAAAGTTTTAAATAGCGAGTGGTAAGAACCTATTATCAATGGACGTCACTGATTAGTGGTGAAACACAACAAAGCGATTTTAATTTTAG